>NC_138370.1:7795481-7832620 GCF_054177405.1 Leptonychotes weddellii
AGAGTTGTTGCTATTCTCTTCTTCGATCTCCTGTTGAGTTTGTAGGTGTTCAGAATGGTTTGATCCCTATCCAGCTGAATTCCTGAGAGGAGACGAAATCCAGGTCTCCTACTCCTCCGCCATCTTGCTCTGCCCCCCAAAACAATGAATTCTTAATTCAAGTTGTATGGAATTAATTAAAAAGTAAAATGAAGGAATAATGGTGGTGATACAGTTAAAAACAAAATAAATATTTATTTACTTTTTACAGAGTGTACTCTTCCTCCAGGTTTGTGTTTTACTTGTTCTATATTATTTTCAAGATTTGTTATCAAAGTAGTCAGGTATCAAAAAAAAATAATAACATAGATTGCCCAAAGATGATACATTCAATTCAAATTTCCTAAGACCCTGCCACTCAAATTGTATCACTCTGACTGGTTTCTAGAAATGGAAAGCCTGAGGCCCTATGTCATACCTAATAAAACAGAGTTTGCATTTAACAGCATCCTCACATTAAAGTTTGAGAAACACTGTTTTAAGATATATTCATCTGATCTAATTCTACCTGACATATGAAGTGCCTATAAATGTGCAAATTACTATTTTGTTTTTTATTATTAATAAAAAAGTGTCAGTGCTCATTTTCATATCTTTGATAATGTGTAATGTCTTCACTGGAGGAATTATTTTTAAAATGAATGAATATAGTAATATGGATTATTTATTGGATTTAAATGGAGGGAAATTTTAAGAAAAAAGCAAAAATTTGAAGTTAAATGTGCAAACCAAACTCAGAGGAAGGAAAGAGTTGGGAGTGGCAAGGGAAAAGATTTGTTTCTTAGAAGTATAAGAGCTCACAAGAAGTGGTGCCAGTTCTTTCAGCTTACATGTATCAGCCTCTCAACCTCTGTGATTTGATGAAGTATTTATAGAAAGGAAAGCAAGAATTAACTTCACTGTTTTTTGTTTTGTTTTGTTTTTCTTTTTTGGTTGTAGCTAGGGAGTTATAGTGAAAGAATCACCAAAATGGCCCATGGCTGATGTGGGCTTTGGTCTGGCAGGGACATGTTCCCAGAGTCACACTAATGGGAGTATTTCCTGCCACAAAGTGATAACGAGTGAAAGGGACTATGGCTATAAAACCAAGCTGTAATAAATGTGGATGAGTCAATGTGGTCTCTCAATCTCTGCAATAGGCATGCAGCTGGATAGAACAATGAACAGCAGTGTACATATTTGAGAGCAGATCGGTAGCAAGAACAGTGACAACAGGAAACTAGACTTTCACATTTCTTGGTAGTGGACAGATGTCACTTACAGATGACATTCTGTGGCCTTGGTAAGATTTACATATTTATAAATCACTCTCGTAGAATATTTCCTTCTTCAAAAAAAACAAAAAAACACTTTCCATCTTAAAGACTATCTCAAGGCAAAGACTCCCTAAGACATTATGGATCAGAATTCACTTTAACTGCCTGAGCACCACAGTAATGGGAAAGTGAAGTATAAGTACTCCAAATAAATTAGAATTTAGTGTTGCTAAACACTGATACTTACCATAAGTTATTTTTAGATAATTTATGAAATTATTAATAGTCCACTGGCTTGAAATGATTCTTGCTCCACATAAATTTCATTGTATTTGGCATTCTAACATTTAGACTCTAAAGTATATATGTGTATATATCTACACACACATATATAGTTATATAATGTATATAGTAATATCTACAGCAACCACTAGAAAATCCATTAGAAGAGATACTCAAAACCACTATAGATAAATAAAAATGGAATTCTAAAGAATAATTAAGTAACCCCAGGAAAGAAGGGAAAATAAAGCAGAAACAAAACACAGAGAGGATGGACAGGAAAAAAAAGTCAGATTTAAACTTTAACATATAAATAATTGTGTGAAATGTAGAAGATCTTCACACACCAATTAGAAGAGAGAGATTGAGAGACTACATTCATAAAATGAACCACCTAGATGCTGTATGCAAGAAATTCACTTTAACATGATAACATAGATAGTATGAAAGAATGGAAACGATATATATACCATTGAAACATTAATTAAAAGAAAGCAGGAGTAGTTATATTAATATCTGGCAAATTAGACTTCAGAGCAAAGAAATTTTCTAGAGATATAGAAATTCAACCAACTAAGAAGACAAAGCAATCCTAAATGTAAAGCACTAAAAAAAAAAAAAAAAAAAAAAAAATGGCTGAAACAGAGAGTGACATGACTGAAAGAATAAATAGAAAAATAAAAAATTCTAATTGGAGACTTCAACAGTTTCTTTCAAAAACTAAAAGAATAACTAGACAGAATATCAGCAATGATATCAACTCAAAACACCATCAATCAAGATTTATAAGCACTCCATTCACCAACAACAAAATAAGCATTCAAAATAAGTGACCACAGAAGTTTTACAAGGATAGACCATATCCTGGGTCATTAAACAAGCTTCAACAAAGTTAAAAGAGTTTAAATCTATAGAATGTGTTATCTGACTACAGTGACTCAAACTATAAATTAATAACAGGAAGATAACAGAAAACCTTCCAAATGTTTGGAAACTCTAAATAATCCATTGGTTAAAGAGAAAAAAATCAAAAGAAATTTAAAAAATGTATTAAATGAATGAAAATGAAAATACAATATATCAAAATATTTGGAACACACCCAAAGCAGTATGGAATTGGAAACCTACAGCCTTAAATGCTTACATTAGCAAAGAGTAAAGGTCTCAAATAAGTAAAAAAAAAATTAGTCAAAGTAAAGCAGAAGGAAAGAAGTAATAAAAATAAGAGTGGGAATTGCAATGAAATTGAAAAAGAAAACCAAGAACAAAAGGTAGTTCTTTGAAAAGATTGACAAAATTGTCAAAATTATAGCAAGATATATAAAGGGAAAAAAGAGCAGACACACTATTAATATTAAAAACAAAATAGGGTAGGGCTCCTGGGTGGCTCAGTCGTTAAGCGTCTGCCTTCGACTCAGGTCATGATCCCAGGGTCCTGGGATCGAGTCCCGCATCGGGCTCCCTGCTCTGCGGGGAGCCTGCTTCTCCCTCTCCCACTCCCCCTGCTTGTGTTCCCTCTCTCGCTGTGTCTCTCTCTGTCAAATAAATAAATAAAAAAAAAAAAATCTTAAAAAAAAAATAGGGTATATCATTACAGAACCTGAAGACATCAAAGGATAATAAGGGAATACCAAAATCAATGCTACACATATAAATTTCATAGCTTAGATGAAAAAGATATCTCAAAAAGTTCAAACTACTTCAACATAACAGTAAATATGAAATAAATAATTTGAATAACCCTGTAACTATTAAAGAAATTGAATTCATAATTTGATACTTCTGAAAAAATTGTCTGCTCTTGATGTTGATGTTTTTATTGAAGAATTCTACCAAATGCTTAAAAAAAAAAGAACATTAATCCTACAGATTCTCAGGGTGCCTAGGTGGCTCAGTTGGTTAAGCATCTTTGAGCATGATTTTGGGGTCCAGAATTGAGCCCTGCATTGGGCTCCCTGCTCAACAGGGAGTCTGTTTCTCCCTCTGCCTCTGCCCCCCACTCCTGCTCTCTTCTCTCTCTCTCAAATAAATAAAATTAAAAAAAAAAAAGTCCTACAGATTTTCTTCTAGAAAAAATGAAGGGAAGGGAACATCATTCCACTTATTCTACGAAGCTGGTATTACAGTGACAAGAAAGCTAACAAAAGCAGTACCAAAAAAAAAAAAAAAGGGAAAGTTCACAGGATATAAGATCAGCATATAAAACATAAATGTATTTCTATATACTTACATTGAGTATGTGGAAAATGAAATTGAAAATATAATATCACTTACAATTGCTTAAACTAGGATTGCTTGGATGTACATTTCACAAAATGTGTGCAAGACTTATATATAAAATGCTGCTGAAATAGAGAAATAAATGGATAACCATACTTGTTCATTTATCAGAAGCTTCGGCATAGTAAAGCTGTCAAATATCCCCTAATTCATCAGGATTTAATTCAAGTTTTCTTTTTTTTTTTTGAAGGAACTAGAATTGCTAATTTTTTAAAAGATTTTACTTATTTATTTGACACAGAGAGAGCCAGAGAGCAAGCACAAGCAGGGGGAATGGCAGGCAGAGGAGAAGCGGGCTCCCTGCTGAGCAGGAAGCCCGATGTGGGGCTCAATCCCAGGACCCCGGGATCATGACTTGAGCCGAAGGCAGAAAGCTTAACCAATTGAGCCACCCAGGTGCCCCTGCTAATATTTTTTTTGAAAGAAAGTGTAGATTAGGAGGAGTCACTCTAGATTCACTATTTATTATATGGCTACAGTAATCAAGACTGTATGATATTAGATGAAGAATGGACTTATAGGTCAGTGGAACCAAACAGAGAACTCATCAATAGCTCACAGAATTATGGCCAGCTGATAATTTGCTAAAGTTCAAGAGCAATTCTATGGAGAAGTGATAATAAATGATGCTAGAACAATTGAATATCCATAGTGAGAAAAAAAGAAAGAATAGAAAAGAGAAGGGAAGGAAAGGGAAGGGAAGGGAAAAGAAAAGAAAGGAAAAGAAAAGAAAAGAAAGGAAGGAAAGAAAAGAAAGGAAGGAAAGAAGGAAGAAACATGACTTAAAACTCATCTTTTTTGGGGGGAGCTTGAAGACTAGATTTTTTATAAGGTGTAAAACATAACTGACTAAACAATTCTGTACATTGCTCAATGTTCACCATAATAACTGTAATGACTGTCACCTTACAACGTTATTACAATATCACTGACTATATTCCCTTTGGTGTACTTTTCATCTCTGTGACTTATTTACTTTATAATTGGAAGGTTGTACATCTTAATTCCCTTTATCTATTTTGCCCATCCTGCCACTCACCTCCCCAAACAATCCAATTATTAATAGGTAGAGGACCTGAATAGACATTTTTCTAAAGAAGACATATAGATGACCAACAGACACATGAAAAGATGCATCATTTATCATCAGGAAAATGCAAATCAAACCACAATGAGATACCACCTCACACCTGTGAGGATGGCTAGTATCAAAAAGACAAGAAGTAACAAGTGCTGGTGAGAATGTGGAGAAAAGGAAACCTCTGTGCACTGTTGATAGGAATGTGAATTGTTGCAGGCCCTATGGAAAACAGTATGGAGCTTCCTTAAGAAATTAAAAGTAGAAATACCATAAGATCCAGTAATTCCACTATTGGGAATTTACCCAAAGAAAAAAAAAACACTAATTCAAAATAATGCTGCTGTTTACTGCAGCATTATTTACAATAGGCAAGATATGGAAGCAGCCCAAATGTCCATCAACAGATGAACAGATAAAGAAGATGTAGTATATGTGTATATATAAATATTACTCAGCCATAAAAAAAGAATGAGATCTTAGCATTTGCAACAACATGGATGGATGTAGAGGGTATTATGCTCAGTGAAATAAGTCAGACAGAGAAAGATAAATACCATATGATGTCACTTATATATGGAATCTAAAATAAAACAAATAAACACAAAATGAAGACTCCTAAATCTTTTATTTACAAAAATTAGCTCAAAATAGATCATAGATTTAAATATAAAATGTCAAACCATAAACTGACCAGAGGATAGAATAGGAAAATATTTTCAAAACTATGGGTAGCAAAGAGTTATTAGACCTTCATCAAAAGCATGAAACAAAAAAGAAAAAAATAATGTAAGTTGGACCTGACCAAAATTTTTAAAACATTTGCTCTGTGAAATACCCTGTTAAAAGGATGAAAAGACAAGCTATAGACAGGAGAAAGAAAAAAAAAGTATTTGCTGACCCCATACCTAGCAAAAGACTAGTATCTAAATTATATAAAGAACTCTCAAGATTCAACTATTAAAAACAAACAGACAAAAATGATCCAATTAAAAAATGGACAAAAGACATGAAGAGATATACTACTCAAGAAGGTTTAAGATAGCCAATAAATACATGAAAAGATGTTAAACATCATTAGCATTAGGAAATGCTATATGAAAATACTATGAGAGATCACTATACTTCTATTAGAAGAGCTAAAAAAAAAAATAGCGACACCATGAAATTCTAGTAAAGATGCAGAGAAAATAGATCACTCAGAGGTTGCTGATGAAAATGTGAAGTGATACAACCACTCTGGAAAATAGTTTGGCAGCTTGCAAAATAAACTACACATAGATTTCCTATATAACCCTGTAATTGTACTCCTGAAGGTTTATCTCAGAAATGAAAACTATGTCCAGGCAAAATCATGCACACAAATATATATAGCAACTGTATTTGTAATAGCCCCCAAAACTGAAACAACCAAAATGTCTCTCAGTAGTTAAAAGGGTAAAACAAAACAAAACAAAACAAAACAAAAACAAAATTGTGGTACATTCATACCGTGGAATACTACTCAAAAATAAAATGAACAAAAACTTTTGATGGCACATAATTAGGACAAATCTCCAGAGAATTATTCTGAATGAAATAAACTAGTCCCCAAAGGTAATCACCCCAAAGGTAATAAATTGAGAGAATTCATTTATACAGCATTCTTGAAACGACAAAATTATGGAGATGAGTAACACGTTAGCAGTATTAAGGGATTTGGGGTGGTAGAGGGAGGGAATGGGTTTTACTATAAAGGGATAGCACAAAGGATATTTTTGTGGTAAAGGAATAGTTCTGTAACATGATTGCAGTTGTTGTTACATGAATCTGCACATGTGTTAAAACATGACCTATGACTACATACTGACACATTGTACCAATGTCAAGTTTCTGGCTTGCTGTTGTACTATAATTAAGCAAAATGTAACCATTGGGAGAAACTGGTGGGAGGTTACCTGAATCCTCTCTGCACTACCTTTGCAACCACCTGTGTATCTATCATGTCAAAATAAAAAAGAAAAACAAACATTAATTATCTAAGAACAGAAATGCATGAAGACCAAATTTTTAAACTAAAGCGAGCTCTAAGCACATATAGGGAGCTCTATAATTTACCTAATATTTGTATCTTTCTCGCTTTTACTAAAGCCTTTTCTACAGCATGGCCCATGGACTGAATAGCATCAGCGTCACCTGGGAGCTTGTTAGAAATGCAAAACTTAAGATCACATCAATCAGAATCTCCACTCTGACAAAAGGTTGATATGTACATTAAAGTCGGAGTAGCTCTGATCTAAAAGAAAGAAATGATACTGTTTTAAGGCTGACTCGAAATCCTGGTGAGTTTTGAAAAGCTCTATTGCTTTCCTGAGAATCTTGATTAATGCTGGATACCAGGCTGGGTATCTGAGTGATTTAACCTTTGCAGCCTATGGAATGTATTTTTTAATTAACTCTTCTTTCCTGTCTAGGAGGGAAGAAGACCTTCTGGTCCTTATGCTAATTTAAGTGGCCTTCTTTATATTAAGTGTAAAGGAAGGAATGGACGATGACCTATGAAGGAACCCTAGAATCTTTTGATTGAATTATGTTTAGTGCAGAGTCATACATAAAATCTATCATTTGTTTCCCAAATCTACTCATAGGATATAACAGAATGAATATTTCTATTGCAACCTGTCCTGTAAAAGTAATTCCTTAATAGATTACATTTTATTTTTTTAATTGTTTCAAAATGAAACAAAATTTTAATTCTATGGCATGCATCTAAACTTTAAACCAGTACTTTGGTACTTTGAGTTATAGCTTCTTTATATTAATTACAGTAACTATATTTAATTCCTTGGAGAACTTTCCAGTAATGCATGGAAGAATGTTTTTCATGAAATAACCTCAAAAATGGTGAAATTTCTATTTTCATGACAGCTGAGAGATTTTTAAGAAGGAATTACTTTCCTTTGGTAAAGTACCAGGTAAACTCTGTCAGAAGATAAGAGACCAAAAGTATAAGCCAAGGGGCTCTTAAAAAATTAAAAAGAAAAAGAGGATTGATAAAGCCATTCCTAACAGGAAATTTTGAGAAATCTCAATGAGGGGTAGTGCAAGAGACAATACATAAAGAGACAAAAGATAAAAGACTGGGGAGAAGGGGATGGATATGATGCCAGGTACCATATGGGTCGGAGGGTTGCAGTAAATTTCTCCTCAAGTGGCCATGTGATTTTATAAGAATAAGGAACCTAATTTCTCTTTCATCTTTCACTTTTCTATTTCTGTCTCTGTCTCTCTCTCTCTGATTTAACTAATTTTTCTGTCCTATTGGTGGGCAACTTCATCAGCGCAGGTTGCTCTGCAAATTTGCTCCTACTAGTTACTCTTTTATCAAGGATATGTTCCTGAATCTCCAAATCCGTAACAGTATTTGCATTATCCAGTGTCTGTGTTTTGCTATTCTTTATTTTTTTTAGGATTTATTTATTTCTTTGAGAGTGAGGGGGAGAGAGAGAGAGAGAGCAGGGAAGAGAGAAACGGAGAGAAATCTTCAAGCAGAATCCCCACTGTGCGTGGAGCCAGATGGGGGCTCAATCCCAGGACCCTGAAATCACAACCTGAGCCAAAATCAAGAGTCGGATGCTCAACTGACTGAGCCACCCAGGTGCCCCTGTGTTTTGCTATTCCAATAGCTGTAGAATGAAAATACATTTTAAAATATGTATTTATCTGATTATGAATAATTTTTCTTATTGATTTGGAAGTTTCTTGCCTATTCTAGATATGAATTGTTTACCTTTTTGATATTTTGTGGGTAACTATTCACATTTTGAATAACTTCTTTCATCTTTAATACAGTCACTAAATGGATGAATATGCAAATGGCCATAGTACATGAGGAGATTAATGAAAAAGCTGAATTATGGATTACATCAATAATATAAAAAAAAATCCTTTTTTCAGGTGGCTAGAAAATGGCCAACATTCAGACTGAGTAGGCTCACCAAAAGCAGCCATCCATCTTTCAAAATAAGAAGAGAGTCCTCCTTATAGAAAATGGTGAGGAGGGCGCCTGGGTGGCTCAGTTGGTTAAGCGACTGCCTTCGGCTCAGGTCATGATCCTGGAGTCCTGGGATCGAGTCCCGCATCGGGCTCCCTGCTCGGCGGGGAGTCTGCTTCTCCCTCTGACCCTCCTCCCTCTCATGCTCTCTGTCTCTCATTCTCTCTGTCTCAAATAAATAAATAAAATCTTAAAAAAAAAAAAAAAAGAAAAGGGTGAGGAGAAGCTCCTGTGATTCTACAAATACATCGGTCTGTGCTTCAGGTTGCTCAAGGAGGCCATTGAGGGCACAGATATTGACAACAAATTCCCCTGTGCTGGTGATGTCTCCATCCAAGGGTGGATTCTGTTTGGTGTGGTGACCAAGATAAAGATGCAGAGGATCCTTGTTATCCACCAAGACTACCTCCACTACATCCAAAAGGACAACCACTTTGAGAAACACCACAAGAACATGTTCATGCACCTGTTGCCCTGCTTCAGGGATGTCCAGATTGGGGACATTGTCACGGTGGGAGAATTCCAGTCCTTGAACAAGACTGTACGATTCAATGTGCTCAAAGTCTGGAAGGCCGCCGGCACCAGGAAGCAATTTCAGAAGTTCTGAGATGAGGCATCTGCCCACACCCCTGAAGAAAATAGAGTTATCCCTCTCCAAATAAATATAAAAACAGAGATAAAATTCATAGAAAAATGATCCAATGGCAAAGGCAAGCAAGAGAACAAATATCCTTGAGTATCTGCAGAAATCTTGATGATGGATGTGGACTTCCATTTGCAATGGGATGTGAAGTTTGAGTCAATCCTACTTAAACATAAAAGAGAATGAATTTACCAGGTAATATCTTGTTGGTACCATTTTTTTAAAAAGATATATAATAACTTTTCTTATGAAAATCATATGCAAGTATAATTATTTTTATGAAATACACAGTTCATGCAGTACTGAAGAACAGAAATGTAATACAAAGATTAAAGAGAAATTAGTGCAATCTTAACTTTTGATTATGATGGCTTTCCTTGTGGGTCATAGTCTAATCTTACATGAACAGCTGTTTTCATAACACTGATATACTTGTACAATTTAATACGTTTTTAAGTAATATGCACATGAAAAATTAAGGGTCACTAATAACGCTTATAAAGCTGAAATTACTATTGCAGTTAGCTTAATCATGGCAATGCATTTCCATTGATTTTGGACTTATAATTCTATTAGATACAATTTGTAGCTTTCTAATTATAAGAAAAAAAAGTGAAGGAATTCTATGAACAGTTTGGAACTTGTTTTATGGCACTTTATTTCCTTTATTTTTCTTTATATTGACTCTTTCATGCTAAAGTTCTGGAAATTTCTTTCAGATATAATTGTTATTTTAAAGATCATAGCACATGTATTAAGAAGATCCTAATAGAAAGATACAGAATCCTGGGGCGTCTGGATGGCTCAGTCAGTTAAGCATCTGACTCTTGATTTCCCCTTAGGTCATGATCTCAGGGTTGTGAGACTGAGCCCCACATCTGGCTTCGCACTCAGCACAGAGTCTGCTTGAGATTCTCTCTCACCCTCTGCTTCTGCCCCTGCTCTATCTCTCTCTTTCAAAAGAAATAAATAAGATATTAAAAAAAAAAAAAAGAAACAATCCCATTCAAGAGTATCTGGTCACTAATTCATGGTGCTTCAGAAAATTTGTTTTCTAACAGAAGTGTCTATATCCAACTTCTTTCCCTTTGGACCAGCCTTTGTGTTATATATCAGATCAGCCTCTGATAACATAACCAGTCTCTGAACTCGGTAAATAACAAAGACATATAACACATAATTTCAGGTTGACTATTTAAAATACAAAGTATAATGTGAATTCTTGTCATAGCCTTCCTTAATCAATAAAGTATGGCACTGTATCCATCATGCAAGATAACTGGGGATAAAGAAAAAAAAAAAACTCCTCTACTTTTTAATTCCTTAATATATGAAGACCTTGAAACCTAATCAATAATATGAATCAATGTTTGCGAGAAATGTGTTACTGGTTGGTCTGCATTTTAACTTTAATTGCTTTTTTATATAGTAAAACAAAAGGAAGTAGAAAAGAATAGATAATGAAGACAATAAAACAAATAGATATGAACTGAAACTTTATGAAATAATATGACCTCTGTATAAAATTTCTTTTCAAAATACTTAGTAATTATCCTTAAAAACATTAAAGGGTATTAAAAATAAATTGTGAAAATTTGGGTCCTGGCTCTGTTGCTGTCAAACATAAGCTTTGAGCTATTCAGCAAATTTTTTCAAAGCTTAGGGCATTATTTGCTTCATTATTACACTGCAAACTTAGGACCTATAGAGAAAATCATTAGGAACACATTAATATTTTAAATTCTGTAACTGATAATAAAATTCTATTTAGGACAAGGTACTGTTTTTTATGTCAATTAATTTGTAGTTAATTGGAGTTTATTGTGTGTCAAGTCATGTTGGTGAAGCTTCATTTCTTCATTCCCTCCTTCAATCATTCATATATTCCTCATACATTTATTCAAAGCTCTAGGCTAAGCTCTAGGAACACAACTGTGAACAAAACCCTTGTGGTAGTTCAGTCTAATGTAGCATTTGCCAACTTTTGGCTTGTGAATCCTTTCATTAAGATGTGAAAAGGGGGAGCACCTGGGAGGCTCAGTTGGTTAAGTGTCTGACTCTTGGTTTCTGCTCAGGTCATGATCTCATGGATTGTGAGATCAAGCCCTGCATCGGGCTCCATTCTTGTTGCGAAGCCTGCTTGAAGATTGTCTCCCTCTCTCCTCCCACTTATGCTCACCCTCTCTCTCTAAAATAAATAAATAAATCTTAAAAAAAAAAAAAAAAAGATGTGAAAAGGGGTTCTTTTGTTAAGGTAAAAATGGCCGAGGTATCAAATTTCTATTTCCTTAGCAATATGATAATTTGCAAATCTTCTTTAAAAATGAAACCATTTAAGAATTTGAGCATGTACTGAGTAAGCTCAGGTAAAGATTAGTTAGGATCAGATGAGCTTGCTTAGGATTCAATTAGTTGATATGTCTAGGTCTTATCAGCTAACTGGTGTTTGCTTCTATATTAGAAGATCAGTGGTTTCTCTGTAGTTTTTTTACAAACACTTAACTGAATTCACTCAATGTGTGAAACACATTTTTTCTTTTAATTTTTACTTAAATGTCTCAATTTTATCATGGTAGTTTTAACTAGTAGACTATTGTAATTTGTTTTTATTTGTATTGTAATTTATTTAATTATGTCCAAAATTGACATATAGACAAACCAGAAATAAGTGACACTATGTCAAAGTAGAAGTTAATGAGGAAAACCAGTATTATAATTATTCTATAGATTGTTTTAAGATTTAGAGGTTTATAACTCCTATTTGTCTGATCAATACATTTATGTAGCAACATTAAATGTTTCAAAACCTTTAAAAATCAGTATTAGGGTGAGAAAATATCATGACTAACATTCAATAGGACTGTTTATTGCTAATAGATTTTCATCATCAAACTGTATTTCAGAAAAACATCTCACCAACTGAAGTCATATATCCCTTCTGTCACTGCATCATTTATAACCAAAATGGAAATTATACAAGCAACTTAACTGATGAATTTGTAGACTGGAAAAAGGCAAAAACTATCCAAACATCAGAACATGCAAGAAGTCTGTTCAATTTCTGATCCTGAAATATAGGATTACATTTCTGTCCAAACTTTAAAATATTTCCAGTTTCTAGGCCAAATATAATGTAATATGGTCTTTTAAACATATATGAACTCAAAAATTCTTGAAGTGATATAAATTATATATAAATTATATGTTTATAAATATAACATATATAGTTTTACCTTTATCAATTATACATGGTGAATATTTTCTCAAAAAAAAAAAAAAGCTGAAAATCATCTCTATTTAAAAAAAACACTTCCCTTCCCATCTGACAGACAGTCTAGTTTCCTCATCATAATTTATGAAATCATCCATCTCTTCTTCCCATTGATTTTAAATGTACATACGAAATCTTAGAATTGTGCAGAGACTATTTCTAGAGTTTTGACTTTGATCTATGCATCTTTATATTATGCTTTAATATCTGGTAGGGTTAACCCCCTCTGCCCTATCACTATTACTCTATATTTTAGTAAGTTCTTGGCTGATCATTCCGATTTATTTTTTCTTATGACCTTTAAAACCAGAACTGCTGTTTCACCTCCTTCCCACAAAAATACCATTTTTATTTTTATTGGAATTTTTATTATATTTATGGATAAACATATGGAGAAATGGCATTATTTTTTAAAGATTTTATTTATTTATTTGAGAGAGAGAGAATGAGAGAGAGAGAACACATGAGAGGGGATAGGGTCAGAGGACGAAGCAGACTTCCCGCCGAGCAGGGAGCCCGACGCGGGACTCGATGCAGGGACTCCAGGATCATGACCTGAGCCGAAGGCAGTCGCTTAACCAACTGAGCCACCCAGGCGCCCCGGAGAAATGGCATTTTTATGATTTTGAGTATTACTATGCAGAACATGATATATATTGTATTTGTTTATGCCGTCTTTGGTCTTTGAGTAATATTTTAAATATTTCTTCACATAGATCAAGCTCATTTCACGTTGAGTTTATATCTAGAGATGTTAATAGTTTTGACAATTGCTAGCAGACCTTTATTTTGATATATCTTTCTATCTGTAGCTTTTATATGAGAAAACTACTGATTTTTGTAAGTTAATACTTTAAATGGTAAATGAAATTGTTTCCTTAATTTCTTTTTTTTTTTTTTAATTTGCTTCTTTGTCAAATATCAGTTGACTGTATTTCTTGTAGATCTATTTCTGGGCTATATATAGCCCAAATCTGTGTATCTTTCCCTTTGCCAATGCCACATTGGTGCAATTATTGTGGCCTCTAGTAAGGCTTGAAATCAGGTAATGTGAGTCCTCTAGTGCTCCTCTTTTTCTTCAAAACTGTGTTGATATTCTAGGGTTTTTTGTTTTGTTTTGTTTTTACGTTCCAGGTAAAATTTAGAATCAGTTTATGTTGCTAGGATTTTCATTTGGATTGTCCCGATTTTGTGGATAAAGTTGGGAAAAATTAACATTTAGTAATATGGAGGCTTCCAATCCACATACAGGAATTATTTTTTCATGTATTTAGATCTTCACGAATGTTTTTCATCATCATTTCATGGTTTTCTGCATACAGTTCCTTTATTCATAGATTTTACATTATTTCTGCCTATGCAGATTTTATATCATTAAAACTCGTCTTTGCGACCCTCTTTATTATAGTATTATTCCTACGGAAATACTTTCAATGGTCACCTCCAGGTTTCTTGGCAAAAATCACTTCATCAATTTCTTGTGCTTTTTTGAGAGAGAGAGACAGGCAGAGGGAGAGGGAGAAGCAGGCTCCCCGTGGAGCAAGAAACAGGATGTGGGACTCAATCCCGGGACCCTGGGATCATGACCTGAGCTGAAGCAGACGCTTAACCGACTGAGCCACCCAGATGACCTCACTACTGGTTTTTCTTGAACAATAGTTTGTTTACTACAAAATAGTTTGTATTTTACTACAATAATTTGTTTACTACTGTTTCTTAGAGAAATATATCACTGTGTCACTATTTTCTGCCATTGGATGTAGCAATGGAGAAGTAGGATATAAGACTGACATTTCCCAGTGTAGATTACTATAAATGTCTGCCAGTAAGTATTCTTACCACAAAAATAGACCAAAAACCCCCATACCCTCCCCCCAAAATAAAGAAAACCCACAATGAGACGCAGGAAACTTTGGGAGGTGTTGGATACATCTATTACCTTGATTGCAGTGATGGTTTCACAAGTGTTTGCGTATGTCTAAACTCATCACTTGTACTTATTAAATAGTTGTAGCTCTTTACATACCAAATATATCTGAATTAAGTGGTTAAAAATACAAAGAAACCGGGCGCCTGGGTGGCTCAGTTGGTTAAGCGACTGCCTTCGGCTCAGGTCATGATCCTGGAGTCCCGGGATCGAGTCCCACATCCGGCTCCCTGCTCGGCAGGGAGTCTGCTTCTCCCTCTGACCCTCCTCCCTCTCATGCTCTCTGTCTCTCATTCTCTCTCTCGCAAATAAATAAAATCTTAAAAAAAAAAAATACAAAGAAACCTTGTGACCTATGGGAGATAGCCAGTGAGATATTTTTACTCAAGCTTTATGGGTCTTCCTTGTGAATGAGCCATTTTATTGCATCAGGCAGCTGAAACCATTTGCGTCGCTTCCTACAGGTCCTGCATTTCTACTGCACTTCTTACTTTGCATTCATTCTCCACTTCAAACAATTTGGTAAGCCTCCAATTCTCTGTATTTATAATTTTCAGATTGAAATATCTTGGTTAGTTCTATCCTCTGACCAAACCCTGACCAAGAGAGGCAGCAATTTTTAGCTTCCTTGAAGCTAAGTCACAGTTGTGTCATAATGTGAATAAATGAGATAAACACATCCCACTCATGTAAACAGAATCCAATGATTTCAGTTTTTGCAAGGGTTGTGGTAGTGGTGATATTTTTAGAGGTGGTGATAGTAAGTTTTCTCAGCAGTATCTAGCATCCAACCACTGTGGAGTTTTGGTAGAAACTGCAGTGTACCTTTGCCGTGAAAAGACTACAGTGGACTAATTTTGTGCTGTTATTTTGGGTATCATCCCTGACTGTGTAACCACATTCTTATTTTTCTAACAACTTTGGGCTTTCGTTGATCTACCTAATACTTTCTAATACTTGTATTTTCCTTGAATTTGACAGTATTTTTTCCCTTTATATTCCACAACAAAACATGAATGATAGAGTAACTGGTACATAAAGTGACTATAGGCAAAAAAGTAGAATATCTGGGCAAATCTGAGAGAAGGAATCTGGACTGGAGATTAAAAGTAGAGAAGATCCAGTCAGGAAGAAGGGATGGCCTTATGGTAGTTTAAGGAGTGCAGTGATAAAACAATTCATCAAATGATCCCTTATCATCACCTGGAAAATGGACTCTCTGGAGCAACCCACACTCCTTGTTAGCACTCTCTATCCCATTTAATCTATTTTCTTTCTTTCCATAGCATATATCATCATTGGACATGTCATATATTCACTCAATTTGTTTATTACTTGTTTCATTTTATTAAAATATTAGCTCCATAGCATAGAGATATCTCCTTTATTCACTGTTGTATCCCTCTAGCCTAGAACAGTGCCTGGAAGAGAATGGATGCTCAACAATTATTTTCTATTGAATGGTAATGACTTAAAGACATGGCGAATAAGTATTTCTATTCAATTATTTCAAAGACTATAGAGGACAGATGATTCTTTCAAATAATTTGCTTAAATAAAAAGGATATAAACTTCACATTTCTAAATTCTCTGATTGGACTAAATTCCAGAAACATTCTATGCTCATGCTAAAAGAATGTCTTATCTATTTTAGGCGCGAAGCTAAGATAACAGACCAAAAATTCAAATTTTGCAACCTCTGTTGTCTCACTTGAATTCATATCCTTTTGGTTTTCTATGTAACATTTGGAAAGTGATTGAATAAGAGGGGAGGCAATTTGAAAGTTTAGATTCATTCATTCATTCAACAAATTTTTTGAGTTTATTATGTGTTACACTCTAGACTGAAGAAAACAACACTACTCCATCATGAAAGTTATCTCATAATGAAGAATCTCACTAGCTGGCAGAATCATTTCTTCCTCTACTTTCTGGAGATACTTTGGCAACCTCTCCTACAAAATGAATTTGCAAGGAGAAAGAAATATTCAAGCATCAGTCTCATATTCTCTCTTTTCTCCAGATCTAGATGAGATCATGCTCTGTAGATCAATTACAAAGTCAAACCTAGGAGCAGAAGACTTACATGTAAGAAATAAATTAGTTCTAAATTTTATTATTTAGGACAAAATCATGATAAGTATATCTGTGCATAGTTTCTGAAAGCTGTATTAAATTAGGGTGGGGCACAATTTTAGTCTGATTTCAATTTATGAATAGGAGTGTATTTGGCAGATATTCTGCACTCAGTGTGCTAGATCAAACAGATAGGAGTGTCTATAGTCACTCTTGTTGTTTAGTTGACACATTTGGATTTAGTAGTGGAGCATGAAAACCAAATTTGAGATGACAGAAGTTCCTGATTACAATGAAGGGAATAGACTTTAAGAACACAGAGAAATAAAAATTTTGAGTAGATTTGTCAGGTGTAAGAGACTCAGTTCCCCCAAACAATGCCCTCTGAATGGACCCAGAAGTGAATTCACTCAACAAGTCATTATGAAAACCACTGAAGAGAGACCATCATGGTCTTTAAGAAGTGATTGTAGATTAATTGTTCTCTGTAAGGAGATACTTCAATTAAATGGACTTTCTGATTTCAATTGGAATCTCTGGATTCCCAGGATAGCAAAATGAGAAAAAGCATTTCATAAAACATCACAGCCATGTTCCCTAAATCTTGTTACTAGAATTCCTCAAATGTAATTGCTGCTATTTTTTTAGAATAAATATGTACAAGGAAACAAAACTATCTAGACATTAACTTTACAGAAAATATTTGAACCTGGCTCTGAGCCCACCATGACATCTGGGCAAACTGAACACCCCTGTGGTTCACTGCTCAGAGTGGAGCTTACTTTGTCAAGTAATAAATATTTTACTTAGCAAGTCTTTTAATCTCAACTAAAATTATTTTACTGTTTTGCAAACATATATTTATAATAGCACTTGACAGAATTCTCATATCAGCTCTAATCCTTATATGATCATTTGAACATGAGGGACTAAATTGAAGCATTTTGTCTCCCAAAATAATAAACGAAAGGCAATACTACTTCACCTGGGGAATCACAGAGATTAGTTTCACCATCAAAGACATAAAATATGATTCTATGTTTACCCTTAAAAGAAGTAAGATGGTTTGGGGAAGAAGATTGAGGCATAGCCTAAGATTATTAATTCGCAGTTTCAAATTCAGAGATTTTATCTGACATGTGCTCTTTACTTGAGCAAATCAATACAACCTTAGGATCTGATAAACAACAATTAAACTGCCAAATGTGGGTTTTTCCCTTCTTACCAGTAGTTAGAGAATACCAGAAGCAGAAAGCAGAGATAACAGTATATGTTCATTTTATCACATTGGGTTGTAGTCATCATTTGGCTCTATAACAGAAGTTAGACTAAAAGGGCTTTAATTGTCTAACATCCTATAGGGCATTATGGCATAAATTTCTTATATATTCCTGCTGATAGTATATAAAGAACCTAGGATATTAGGTATAATACATGTTGTTAAGAATTATTGGGGGCATAATGTAGGAGATTAATTCCATAAAAATTAGGTATCTGTCATTTCAGTAAAATTTCTGTTGACCTTGTATTGTACAGCATGTAAAATAACCTTATCCAAAATGATGAAAAGACACAGTCATAAAACACACACACACACACACACACACACACTTGGTATGCTTATCTGACCATCTTTCATTGAATAGAAATAAAAGCAAGGGAAGATCTCTGGATGCAAAGCAGACACATCATGAAGGTTGATTACATCTGGAATTATATAATATATTTGAAACAATGGTTTTGGGGGATGTGGATTTCTTTCTCCTACTTAACTGTCAGTCTGAGCTTACTTGGGATTGCTTAATGTCTTATACAACATCATGAAAACCTTAAAATGGCAAATAATTAGTGATTTTATGCAATAATTTACTGTAAAAACGAGCTGAGGTCCATGTATTCATTGGTGGGATGACTTTAAATCCAGGTTTGTCTGAGATAGTTCCTGGATTTTTTTTTTTATGTTGAAAATGTAATTTTAATAGATAATTCTTCATCTTACACAGGAGCACAATAAAATACACCACATTCTGAAGAAACTCCAGAAGTTAAGAGAATCAAGAGTGGGGGAAATTCAGACGGGCTACAATATCCATTACCTTAAATTGCGAGAGACAAAGGTTCCCACCTGCGGGTTAACATTTACATACTTAGGACTGGCTACACTGATGACTTACAAAGAACAAAGATAGGGAATTTGATACGGAGAAGGGTGGGAAAGAACAGTTTTTTGAGGGGAGGAACTCTGTCAATGCAGAAAAAAAAATTACTGAGTATCAAACAATAGGAGCATACTTAGTATTATCTTCACATCTCTATCAGAATCTTTAGAAGTGTTTCTATTTCTATAATAAATACATTTTTTAAAAAACCTCTTTCATTGGGCTTATCATATTCCCTATCACATTGGAACACTGGCCCTTATTATATAAAATGACATACTGAAAATTTAGTAATGAAGCCAGTTGGGTGATAATATATTTAGAGATTAGTTGAAGACCTGAAGGTATAAAGTAGCAACACATGATGCCGTTTACTCCCAGTCAGAAAGTAGAGCTAAAAAAACAAAACAAAACAAAACAAAACAAAACAAAAAACAGGAACAAGAGAGAAAGGGGAAAAAAGAGATGGAAAAAGGAATCATATTTTTCACTATTACATCTGATGATTCACATTTCTGCTTTCCCTCTCCCCCAACCTGGCTTATTGGGATCATTTAGCTTATAATTTTTGTTCTCCAAGTGAAAAGTATTTCATTGGTGTACACATACTGATTCCTTTAATAGGAAGTTAAGGTTTTTATTGAACTAGTAGGCAATAGTAAGTTATCTTGATGGGTGAGGTGATTAATCTTAACCATCAAAGTTAATAGGGATACTGATAACTTAGGTTCAAAGAGAAAGGTAGCTGGAATTGAGAGAATTCTCTAGGGCATCCTCTGATAATTCCACTGAAGAAGAGCCACACATCAAGGGCTCAAATCACTCAAGAATCAAATTTTAGATTATGCTGTTGGTTAATAAGTTACTGCCTTACTTTGAATATGAAGCAAAATAGATGTCTATAATTCTCTCTTGCTAACTAAATTACTCTTCTGATAATGGTGGTGGTGTTAATGATGATGATAGGTAATATTTCTTTCTTAATATGTGTCAGACACTAAGTACATTTCAGATATAATTAATTTAATGCTACATTTTCAGGTAGATATTATTATTTTTTTTAAAGATTTTATTTATTTATTTGAGAGAGAGAGAATGAGAGAGAGCACATGAGAGAGGGGAGGGTCAGAGGGAGAAGCAGACTCCCCGCCGAGCAGGGAGCCCGATGCGGGACTCGATCCAGGGACTCCAGGATCATGACCTGAGCCGAAGGCAGTCGCTTAACCAACTGAGCCACCCAGGCGCCCCTTCAGGTAGATATTATTAAGATATACTTACCAGGATGCATAAATCTAAAAGACGACTTTTATAACCTCCCTAAAACATATCTATTTTTGTTACGTGATGGAATGAAGCGAAATAGAGTTAAATTTAAAGACCAGAGAAAATTGTAAATGGAGTTAGGAGTGGCTGACGTGTAACTAATTGTTTGTGACCCTTTGCACAAACCAACCACATGGAAATCTTCAGTAAAGATGATGCCCTGGCTCTCACTCTTTTCCTTTTTTTTCAGTATCTTTCTAACTCTACAACTTAAAGACAGGAATCAAGAAAGCTATTGGTTGCTAAGCAATATAAATACCATTATTACCTATACATATACATATACAAAATTTTGGTTGATCATCTTAAGATTGTCAAAATAATTTAATCTATTTCTTGGAATCTGAAAATGAATATGGTATTATCTGCTTATCTTTCAGAGGTGCAAGAGAAAAAAGTCAGCTTTTTGAAAATACAACACTAGTCTCTGGTGATTTGTGTTCATCTATGAACAGCGAATTTTATACTGGTCAGGACTCCTCTGAATGATGGCTGGGAATAAAAGGCAGGCTTCATATCAGCAAACACTTAACAACTTGCAGCACATGTTCTAAGCTTCACTGATTTGTCCTACAATCATCTGGGCAATTGTGTCTTTTTTTTTTTTTTTTTACTTTTTTCTTTTTAAAGATTTTATTTTATTTTATTTAAAGATTTTATTTATTTATTCATGAGAGACAGAGAGAGAGAGAGGCAGAGGGAGAAGCAGGCTCCCAAGGAGCAGGAAGCCTGATGCGGGACTCGATCCCAGGACCCTGAGATCATGACCTGAGCCGAAGGCAGACGCTTAACCATCTGAGCCACCCAGGCGCCCTAAAGATTTTATTTTTAAGTAATCCTTATACCCAACATGGGGCTCCAACTCATGACCCCAAGATCAAGTCATGTGAAATACCAACTGAGCCAGTCAGGCACCCCCAACTGTGTCTTTTTGATTCCCTATGAAATGTACTGTATCCATTTTAGTCTAATTGACAGACATGGATTTTTTTGCACCCCCTTTTTTTTTTTTAGATTTTATTTATTTATTTGACAGAGAGACAGACAGCATGAGCAGAGGGGAGGAGCAAGGGGAGAGTGAGAAGCAGGCTCCCCACTGAGCAGGGAGCCTGATGTGGGGCTCAGTCCCAGGACCCTGAGATCATGACCTGGGCCAAAGGCAGACGCTTAACTGACTGAGCCACACAGGCGCCCTTTTTTGTACCATTTTAAATGCAACCTGATGAACAATGCTTTCATAAAAAGACTGGAAATAATTTTTTCTCTCTAAAAATTGGAAGCAACAATGGCTAGTGAATATTTATGCAAGATTCAGGGGGTGCGTATTCTTATCTCAAATGTGGGGCCATAGGAGAAGTATATATTCTATGCATATAAATCAGCTTTAATGACGTTAATTACAAAGACTTGTCCACATACCCATAATATTTGGCAAGATCCAAGTGAAAAAGTGTAGTAATTTGCTTGAAGATGTCTAACATACTATATATAAGAAATGCTTTATGTAAATATGGGAAAAATATGCTGCCTAAATAAAGCAATACTAGGATTCTCAAATTTTGAATTTATTAAAAAAGTTAATTATGTGGGACACCTGGGTGGCTCTCTAGGTTGAGTGGCGACTCTTGGTTTCGGCTTGGGATGTGATCTCAGGGTCCTTGGATCAAGCCACGTGAGGGGCTCCACACTCAGAGGGGAGTCTGCTTGGGGATTCTCTCTTTCCCTCTCCCTGTGCTCTTCTCCCTGCTCATGCTCCCTACTCTCTCTAAAATAAATAAATAAATAAATCTTTTAAAAAATTAATTATGGTTTACTTTCCTTTCTTTATTTTTTAAATTTTATTTTATTATGTTAATCTCCATACATTACATCATTAGTTTTTGATGTAGTGTTCCATGATTGATTGTTTGTGTATAACACCCAGTGCTCCATTTAATATGTGCCCTCTTTAATATAAAAAGAACTTCTTTTTTCCCCCCCAGGCTTTGTAAGTACTTAATCAATGTTTCTTTAAAATAAACATAGGGTTGCCTAACGGGCTCACTTGGTAGACCAGCCAACTCTTGATCTCCGGGTCATGAGTTCAAGCCCCATGTTGGGCATGGAGCCTACTTAAAATTTTTTTTAATTAAAATCAAATCAATATATCATAGAGTAAAATGTATTCTGATGACACTGAAAATAAATAATAGAAGTTAACTTTTGACATATAAATTTAAATAAGTAGTACTTTAGAATAATCAGTGTATATAATGCTCTTAATCCAAAATCATTTTTATGAATATAATCTGCTTCAGTTTTATTGAGAAATAATTGACAGACATCACTGTACAAGTTTAAGGCCTATAGCATGATGGTTTGATTGATATATATTGTAATATGATTGCCATAATAGATTCAGCTAACATCCATCTTCTCATATAGATACAATAAAAAGAAAAGAAATAAGAAAAGAATAAAGGAAAAAATAATTTTGTTCTTGTGATGAGAACTCTTCGGATTTGCTTTCTTAACAACTTCCCTATACCATACAGCAGTGTTAGATATATTCATCATGTTCTACATTATATCCCTAGTACTTATTCTATAACTGGAAGTTTGGACCTTTTGACCACTTTCCTCCAGTTCCCCCTCATACCACTCGCTGTCCCTGATAACCATAAATTTGATCTCTTTTTTCTATGAATTTCTTCTTATTGTTGTTT
The DNA here is from genome assembly GCF_054177405.1 of Leptonychotes weddellii. Classification (NCBI taxonomy): domain Eukaryota; kingdom Metazoa; phylum Chordata; class Mammalia; order Carnivora; family Phocidae; genus Leptonychotes; species Leptonychotes weddellii. The sequence goes on from NC_138370.1 coordinate 7,818,554, forward strand.
TAGATTTCACATAGAAGTGACATCACAAAGTATTTGTCTTTCTCTGACTTATTTCTCTTTGCATAATGCCTTTAAGGTCCACCAATATTGCTACAAATAGTAGGATTTCCTTATTTTTTATGACAGAAAGGTATTCCATTGTGTACATACATAATAAAACTTCTTCATCCAACCATCGATGAACACTTAGGCTGCTTCTATGTCTTGGCTATTATAAAAAATGCTACTATGAACATGGTGAACCTGGAGATGTACATATCTTTTCAAGTTAGTATTTCTGTTACCTTTGGATATAGAATTGCTGGATCATATGGCAGTTCATTTTTAATTTTTTGAGGATCCTCCATATTGTTTCCACAACAGCTCTACCAATTTACAATCCCACCAACAGTGCACAAAGGTTCCTTTTTCTACACATCAATGCCAGCATTTGTTAACTCTTATCTTTTTGATGATGGTCATTCTAACAGGCAAGGGGTAATATTTCACTGTGGTTTTAATTTCCACTTCCCTAATGATTAATGATGTCGAGCATCTTTTCATATACCTGTTGGACTTTTGCATATCTTCTCTGGAAAAATGTTTACTCAGCTTCTTTGCCCATGTTTGTTTTAATTGAGTTGTTCTATTGCTATTGAGTTACATGAGTTCCTCATATGCTTTGGATATTAACCCTTTATCAGATATATGGTTTGCAAATATTTTTTTCCCATTCCATAGGTTGTCTTTTCACCACATTGATGGTTTCTTTTGCTGTGGAGAAGCTTTTTAGTTTGATATACTTCCACTTATTTTTTATTTATTTATTTATTTATTTATTTTATTTTATTTTTTTTTTTTTTGTTGCTTGTGCTTTAGGTGTCATTTCCAAAAAAAAAAAAAAAATCATTACCAAGACCCATATCAAGAGGCTTTGTTCTTATATTTTCTTTTAGAAATTTCATGGTTTCAGGTCTTGTATTTAAGTCTTTAGTCCATTTCAAGGTAATTTTTGTAAGTAGTATAAGAACTGGGTCCAGTTTGATTCTTTTATAGAGGAATATCCCAGCACCATTTGCTGAAGAGACTGTTTTTTCTACATTAAGTATTCTTGGCTCCTTTGTCAAATATTAGTCGGCTGTATATGCTAGTGTTTCTTTCTGGGCTCTCAGTTCTGTTCCACTGTTCTATTAGTCTGTTTTTATGCCAGTACCATAGTGTTTTGATGACTATGCATTTATAGTAGAGCTTGAAATCAGGTAGTGTGAGACCTCCTGCTTTGTTCTTTCTCAGATTGTCTTTGGCTATACACAATCTTTTTTGGTTTCATATCAATTTTAGGAGTGTTTTCTTAACTTCTGTAAAAAAAATTACATTGGACTCTTGATAGGAATTGCATTGAATCTATAAATGGCTTTCAGTAGTATTAACATTTGAACAATATTAATACTTTCAGTCCATGAACATGGGATACTCTTTCATCTATTTCTGTCCTCAATTTCATCAATGTCTTGTGGATTTCAGCATAGAGCTCTTTCACCTCCTTAGTTAAATTTATTCCTAAGTATTTTTTTATTCTATTGTAAACAGGATCAATTTCTTGATTTCTTTTTTAGAAAATTTGTTAGTGTTTAGAAACACCACTGATTTTTGTATGTTAATTTTGTTTCTTGAAACTTGATTGAATTCATTGATTAAATCCAGCAGTTTTTTGATTGAGTCTATAGGATTTTCTCTATGTAAAATCATGTCATCTGAAGATAGTAATAATTTTACTTTTTTGTTCCAATTCAATACCTTTTATTTCTTTTTCTTTCCTGATTCCTCTCACTAGGACTTCAGTACTATGTTGAATAGGAGTGGAGAAAGTGAACATTCTTGTCTTGTTTCTAATCTTAGAGGAAAAGTTTTCATCCTTTCGCTATTGAGTATAATTTTAGCTGTGGGTTTGACATACATGGCTCTTATTATGTTGAGATATGCTCCTTCTGTGCCTAACTTGCTGAGTTTTATCATGAATGGATGTAGAATATTGTCAAATGCTTTTCTTGCATCTATTGAAATGATCATATGATTCTTCTCATTCAGTCTATTAAGGTGATATATTACATTGATTGATCTGCATATCTAAAATCATCCTTGCATCCCAGGGGTAAATTCCACTTGATCATGATGAATTATCCTTTAAATTTGCTGCTGAATTGGATTTGTTAGTATTTTACTGAAAAAAATTTGCACCTATATTTAACAGGGATATTGACCTACAGTTTTCTTTTCAAGTAGTGTCCTCTTTCTGGTTTTAGTATCAGATAATGCTGTCCTCATAGAATGAGTTTGGGAGTATTCTCTCCTCTTCAATTCTTTGGAAGAGTCTGAGAAAGATTAAAGATTGGTGTTAATTCTCCTTAAATGGTTGGTAAAATTCACCAGGGAAGCCATCTAGTCCTGGGCTTTTCTTTATTAGGAAATTTTTGTTATTGCCAATTCAATATCCTTAAAAGTAATTGATCTATTTAGATTTTCCATTTCTTCCTGATTCAGTCTTGATAAGTTTTGTGTTTCTAAGAATTTTTCCATGTCTTCCAGGTTGTCCAGTTGTTTGGCATATAACTGTTCATAGTAGCCTCTTACGATCCTTCAAATTTTTGTGGTATCTATTATAATGTCTTCTTTTTCATTTATAATTTTGTTTATTTAGATCTTTTCTCTTTTTCTCTTGGTTAGTCAGGCTAATGGTTTGCCAATTTTGTTCATTGTTTCAAAGAACTAACTCTTAGTTTGGTTAATATTTTCTATTGTTTTTCTCTTCTCTATCTCAATTATTTCTCCTCTAATCTATATTATTACCCTTCTTCTGCTAACTTTGGCCTCAGTTTGTTCTGCTTTTTCTCATTATTCAAAGAATAATGTTAGGTTGCTTACTTGGGATCTTTTTTTCTTCTTAATGTAGGTGCTTATTGCTATGAACTTCTCTCTTAGAAGAGCGTTCAGAAGAGTGTTGTTTAATTTTCATATGTTCATGGATTTCCTAGTTTTCCTGTTGTTATTAAGGAACTTAGTATTGTTATTGAGGTTATTGGTATTATTTCATACCATTGTGGTCAGAGAAGACACTTGGTATGATGTCCATCTCCTTGAACTCACTAAGAGTTGTTTTGTGACTAACATATGGTCTATTCTAGAAAATGTTTTATGTACATATGAAAATGTGTACTCTGCTGTTGTTGGGTAAAATATTCTGTATATATCCTTTAAGTCCATTTGGTCTATAGTGCTGTGCAAATCCAGTTTCGTTATTGTCTGTCTGGATGATCTATCCATCATTGAGAGTGGGTATTAAAGTCCATAACTCTTATTGTATTAATGTTTATTTCTCATTTTAGCTGTGTTAGTTTTTGCTTTATATATTTAAATGCTCTGATGTGGGGCACATAAATATTTACAGTGTTAGATCTTTTTTATATATTGACATTTTTATCATTATATAATGACTGTCTTGTTCACCTTTACCATTTTTAGTTTAAAGTCTGTATTGTCTGATGTAAGTATAGCTACTCCTGAAATTTTTGGGTGACTATGTATTTCAAATGTCTTTTTCTATCCATTTTAAAGATGTGTCTTTAAAACTAAAGTGAGTCTCTTGTAGGCAGCATATTTGGGGATCTTATTTTCTTTAATCCACTGGGCCATTTTACATCTTTGATTGAAGAATTTAATCTAATTATTGATAGTTAAGTACATACTATTGCCATTTTGTTAATTATTTTCTTGTGTTTTGTAGATCCATTGTTCTTGTTACTCAGCTGTCTTTGTGTGTGTGTGTACACACGCACATACGTGTTTTGATGTCCTTTGGTATTACTATGCTTTGATTTATTTATTGTGTTTTTTTGTGTGATTATTACAGAATTTCCCCTCATGGTTATCATGAAACTTACATAAAACATTTGAAACTTATTCACACTCTATTTCAAATTGATAACAACTTAACTTCAGTAGAACCTTAGTATACTTTACATTTTTATTTCTCTTCCTCCTCATATTTTAGGTAATTACTGTTACAATTTACATGTCTTTTATATTGTGTAAATAATAACAGGTTATTGTAGTTATGGTTATTTTTTAAAGATTTATTTATTTGAGAGAGAGAGAGTGTGTGGGGGGGGCATGGGGAGGGACAAAGGAAGAGGGAGATGAGAGAAGCAGACTCCCTACTGAGTGCCAAGCCTGACATGGGGCTTGATTCCACACCCCTGAGATCATGGCCTGAGCTGAAATCAAGAGTTTACTGCTTAACCTACTGAGCCACTCAGGTGTCCCATATTTATGGTTATTTTTGTTATATATTTTTTTAACTTTTAAACTGGAGTTGTGAGTTATTTACCACTAATACTATATTGGCTGGGAAAACTCTCTGTTTGAGGATCCAAATCAGGCAATTCTGCACTTTGCTGAGTTTCTTGGCCAGAGTGTGCCCACATCTTGGACCTAGAGATGAGCAAAGCGGCTATTTGGGAATACTACTTGGGCATTGTAGGAATGTCCTGGGTCTGCCAAGATTCATCTGCTGCTTGTTATAGACTCCTCTCCCTTCTCTGTCACAACCAGACTCCCACTGCCTGAGCCCTAAAGAATTGTCTGCTATCCCTGTGGTGTAAGATCAGAGCAGGGGGTCCCCATAAAGTCCCCACAATGCTGGGGAAGGCTGGCTGCCCCTCACCCAGGCTCAATCTTCCCATTGGGGGACATGGAGGCTCAGAGGGGATCTCTCCACATGATGCTGTGTAGCCATTTCTTTTACCTTTCTAATGCAGTCTGTCTTATTGGTCTCCTAGGTGCAAGGGCATGCTTCGGCTTCACCCCTGTGTTCTGAGCTTCTCTCAGTGGTGTCTTATTCTTGAATAGATGTTAGTTGTTTATCTTGTAAGTGGCAGCAAAGTCAAGAATGACCTATGTTGCCATCCTGGTGACATCACTTTCCCTGAAAATAGTTTTGACACACTTCTTTTAAATTTACTTTTAAACATTCCTGGAAGATTTTCTCTTTTACAGTCTCCTGTGATGACAAATCATCATCACTGGAAGACAGCAGAACTCATTTTTTTTAATAGAAAAAGTAATCCAGGTGAATAATATCATTTTTTTTTCAAAATCAAGATATAATACAAAATACTAAGACTGATTGTCTTATGTTTGACTTGAAATGGTGATTCCAAATGAGTTTCAAAATAAAGTTGACACATTTGGCAAAGAAATGTTGTCTTACCCTTTCAGTAGTTTCATAATTTGAAAAGGTATGTCTCATGGAAAACATTTATTTAAAAACTATTTTGTGACTCATAATCCAGAAAAGTGGCATATATTTTAGTTAAAGTATCTTAAGAAAAGAATTGCTCACTTTGTTCACTTTGTGATAGAGTAACATATCCAAAAGGTCCTGACAGAAAACAAATAATATACTAAAAAAACTCAGTGATGCCTGGTGATGGGTATTAAGGAGGGCACGTTCTGCATGGAGCACTGGGTGTTATACTCAAACAATGATTCATGGAACACTACATCAGAAACTAATGATGTGATGTATGGTGATTAACATAACATAATAATAAAAAAAATTTTTAAAAAGCAACTTATACAATTTTTTCAGGGATAAGGGAAACCAACAAGGGATGGTAAAGATCTCTGAGGTAAAAACAGTGGCAAGAGGTCATTATGTCTAAAAGAGAAAGGTTTGCAAGTGCATTGTTCACTGGAGCTGCCATAACAAATTACAACAGACTGGGCAACTTGTACAACAGATAGTTATTTTTGAATAATTCTGGAGGATAGAAATCCAAGATCCAGGTGTTGGCAGGGGTCATTTCATTTTGAGGCTTCTCTCTTTGGCTTATAGATGGTTGTCTTTTCCTTGTGTCTTCACATGGTCTTTCCTCTGTGCATGTCTGTGTCTTAATCTCTTTTTATAAAGACACCAGTCATATTGGATTAGGGCCCACCCCAAGGAGCTCATTTAATCTTAACTATTTGTTTAAAGACTTTAGCTCCGAATATAGTCACAGTTTGAGGTAAGGGGGTTTAGGACTTTGACATATGAATTGGGGAGAGACACAATTCAACCTATAGCAGGGAGCAATTGCTTGAAGCTATAGAAAACTGACCCAACAGGAGCCTTCCGTTGTCCCAGGGTTGAGCATTGTTGTGGAACTATACATCCATTTAGCACAGCAGGCCTCTTTTCCATTCATCTTTTGTCTAAATGAAAAACTTTTATCCCCAGTGTAGAGAAACCATGAATTTGCATCAGATGCTGTATTATTAAGCATGATTTTAATTATGTTATATTCCCATTTTCAAAATAAAGACAAGCTTCAAATAAAGTATATAGGGGAAGGAAGAGAGTAGAAAAATATTAATTCACATAAAACATAGCTGCTAGGGTAATACTACATAAATTATCCTGAGACTGCCCTGAATTGTCCTAACTTCCTTCTTACAGCATCTATTTTATTTTTCTCCCACTGTATCTGCCAGCATATTGGTTGGATGAAGTTCTTCTGATGCAGTCATGGAAATTTTCATTTATTCAAGTTTTGAATCCTTTATGGCCTGTGATTATGGAGTCCCTAAGGTTTTCCCTCTCTTTTTCATACATGATATATATCTATATCTATACATATAAAACTTGGGGGTAATTTTAGCTTTACAAAAAGATTTAAAAATAGCACCAAGAGTTTCAATGTATATATCACTCATTTTCTCTTAGTGTAACATCTTACATATAGCACGTTTGTCAAAACTAAAAATTAGTGTTACTGCATTACTATTAACTAAACTTGAAGTTTTGTATGGATCTCACTAGTTTTTCTATTAATGTCTTTCTGCACCAGAATTCAGGCAGAGATGCCACATTACATCTACTTGTCATGTGCCCTGTCTCTACTGTTCAGTGACAGTTCTTCAGCCTTTCTTTTCTTTTTTTTTTTCATGATTTTGACAGTTTTGAAGAGTTATAGAAAGTCCCTCAATTTGGGCATGTCTGTTTGTTTGTTTGTTTGTTTGTTTTCCATCAATACACTGGGTTATGGATTTTGAGGAAGAATGTCATGGAGGTGAAGTGCCCTTACCACCACATTATGTCCAATATCAAAATTGTTGGTATCAAAATGGCTTATTGCTGATGGACTTAACCTTGATCAGTTGGTTAGAATAGTGTTTGCAAAATTTCTCCATTGTATGATACTATTTTCCCATTTTCATACTGCAATCTTCAGAAAAAAAATCACTCGTGCCAACCCATGTTTGAGAAGAGGCAAATCTTTTAGAAGGGAAACAAACACATACCAATATATCATTTGGAATTATTATATCAAGAAGCTTTCCTATCTCTCCCATTTATTTACATACTAAATAATTTAGCTATATCAATATAGACTGATATTAATTTCACAATTTAGGTTTTAATCCAATACTGCATTTTCTATTGCATTACTCAAATTATTCCAATTTTGGCCCTTGTGTATTCTTTTAGGTTGACTCATGTGTCACCTTGATTTATCTCCATTAGTTTGGTTTTTAACACTTCCTTACTTTATAGTATTGCATGATGTTCAGGCTCATCTCATATTTTCCCTGTCTGAGCTCTAGCTTCACCCATTTCTCAAAGAAGCCCTCGTTCCTTTTAATAGAGAATGGTATATAGAAATCCAAATCCTGGGCTTTGTGCATTCTCATTACTGCTAGGGTCTCACTGTATCCAGGGACTGTCAGCATACAGGGTCAACTTAACTCACACACACACAGAGACAGGGACACACACATATGTGTGCATGTTTATTTGTGTATACATCTACCTCTGTCTTTCTGTTTCTATGTGTGTGTATGTGTATATACATGAACATGAATTCACATTGATGTTGCCAACTCTAATTCAACACCACAAAGTTCATTTTTGTCTTTAGTCTGGCTGTTTGCAATTTCTCTGAGAGTGAAAAACCTGATTCCTACTTTCTTCCATATATTTATTTGTTTTTAGTCTAACAATACAGGAAATTAATCTCAATATGTTAATCCAGATTATTTTGAAAAACAAAACTACCAACAACAATATAGTGTTTAAGTACAGTTCTTGTTTTTATTTTTGTTTATTCTAAGGCTTTTATTCTTGGAGTTTCTAGTCAAAATACTGTTTTGTAAAGTTATTTAGGTCAGCTTGATTTTTCTCCCACCAGTTCACTGAGGTTAATCTTAAATTTATAATTCTGTTAGATTCACTTGTCACAGTCTTTACTTCATCATGGGATCCTCTGAATTTCTGGATGATTTTTTTTTTAATTTACATGCATTAAATTTTGCCTTTATCCTACATAGTTCTGCAGATGTTGAAAAATTCATCATGTAATGTATCTGCTGTACCAACACCACAGAGAACAGTTTCATTACTTTAAAATATCCCCAGAACCACCTTTGTAGTCAGCCCTTCATGCTACTTCAACCATGAGCAATCATGTTCTGTGCTCTATCCTTTAATTTTGCAGTTTCTAAAATTTCATAGGAATTGAATCATATAGCTGTAATCGTACAGCCTTTTGAATCTTGCTTGTTTCACCTAGTAAAATGCATTTAAGATTCATTTATGTTGTTATGTGACTCAATAGATCATTTATTAGTGAATATTATTTTACAATGTGTTCTGTTTATCCATTCATCTGTTGAAAGACATAGTTTCTTTTTTAAAATATATTTTTAAAGATTTATTTATTTGTTTGAGAGAGAAAGAGTGAACATGTGTGAGCGAGGGGAGGGGCAGAGGGAGAAGGAAAAGCTGACTCCCCAGTGATCATGGAGCCAGACCCAGGGTTTGATCCAATCTCACAACCTTGAGATAATGACCTGAGCTGAATCAAGAGTCTGATGCTCAACCACCTGAGCCACCCAGGCACCGCTGAAAGACATATTTTCTTAAAGAAGGGCATCTCAAGGAGCATCAACTCTTGTCTCACTTTTGAGGGAGACATACCCCTGATATGACTTACTGAAGTTTACAATACCTGTCACACAACTAGAGCATTCAGGAGAGAACCCCAAAAGTTTTGATCTAGTTGTAAAAGTAAGTACACTCTGGAGTAACGACTAATCTAGATCTTCTTTACAAAGCTAAAAAATTGGCCAATACTAACACTATCATAAATGACAGAAATAATGAATTACCACACAAGGAACTTTTGAAAGTTATTATAGATATTTTCAATACATTCTAATGTTTGTCATGTTCCTCACAACATGAAGAGAATTATAGTTTAAAGAACTGAATGAGAATTTTAGAGATAAAATTAACAATATCTTAAATTAAAATCTCACCAAAGGAGATTGATAGCTATTATGGATAAGACAGAGCAAATCAGTGAACTTGGCAGACAACAATAGAAATTATTTAAAAATTTAGCACAGAGAAAAATAAAGATTTTTTTAAAAGCAGAGTTACAGTGATTTGTAGGATGATATCAAGTGGTGTACCATACATGTAATTGAGATCCCAGAATAAATGATATAAGAGAAAAAGTGTGATTTCAGTATAATGGCCAAACTCTTCCCAAATGTGGTTTAAAATATAAACCAAGAGTAGGAAAAAAGAAAAAAACAAAACAAAACAAAACAACAACAAAAACCAAAAAAGTACAAGTACCTATAAGAAAGATAACCAGAAAAGAAAAAGAAACCCAACACTGCGACACATCATAATCATATTGCTAAAAAGAGTAATAGAGAGAAATCCTTAAATGAAGTTGGAAATGTCTATACACAAAGTTCTTAGGATGATTAAAAACTATTAGAGATATTTTATTATTATTTATAGATCTTTAAAAAGTAACTGAATGTTTAAGGCAAAAATAATAGCATTTGCAGGTAGTGTTTGTAATATATATGAAGTAAATGTATAACAACACTGAGCAAAGACTGGAAGGAGAAAACAGAAGCACACTGTGGTAAGGTTCTTATTCTATATTTTAAATCATATAATATCACTTGAATGTAGACCAGAATTTCTCAACCTCAGCACTATTATTTGGTCTAAATAATTCTTTTGGGGGAGAAAAAGGAGTCTCTGCCCTGTGTATTGAAGGATGTTTAATGAGAAGGAAGAATTACAATGTGCCATGAGAAAACCTTAGGGGCTGATGCATATGCTCATCATCTTAATTACAGGAATAGATTGGCAGATTTATACATATATCAAAAATATGAAATTGAACACTTCAAATATGTGCTCTTTATTGTATGTCCATTGCATCTAGTAAAACTAGTAAATATCATATGTATTATTATGACTCCCAAATTTTTACCTATTATTCTGACTATACTCTTGGACAAAAAATTCAAATATCCAACTCCCTGCCTGATAGCATTTCCAGTATTTCCAAAAGGCTCCTCTAACTTCACATATATAAAGCTTGATATTTACCTTCAAATCTCCATCTTCTGTAGTATCAAACATCTTCATGAAAGGTAACTTCATTTTTCCAGTTTCTTAGCTCAAATTTGGTCCTTAGACATTTATTTTCTCATACTCCGCAGCCAAATCTCTCAGCATACCTTGTATGCTCTGTCCTAAATTACACCCAGGAATACCTGCTTCTCAATACCTTCACTGCTTGCATTATAGTCTCCATGATCATTGTCTGTCATATCAACTCATTTCAATAGCCTTGTAACTGTCAAAATTGTTTCCATTTTTACACCCCACTATTCTATTCTATAGACAGCAGCCAGATTGACCCTTATAATATATTCATATAAACGTGTCACAATGTCAGCTCTCCTTGTGTTTTCCAGCCTTTCTTGGAATAAAATAATCCTATTCTTGGCTTTAAGATTCTACATGGTCTGGTATCCTTACTCTGACCTACTACTTTCCTTTTGTTGTGGAAAAGTCGGCTCCGTCCACTTTGGAGTGTGCTCCCACCAGAGACATCTACCCTGGATTGAGGCTTTGCCTTCAGCGCTTTTTACTTAGGGAGTCTTATGGTTCACTCCATCCTATCACTCAGGTCTCTACCCAGAAGTCTTGTCTTTGGAGAGGTAATCACATCTAAAATACACCACTTTGGTATCACTTTCTATCAAATTATTCATTATCTTCATAATATGTATCATTAAATTAGATTTCACAATTGGTACACATTTTTTTTTACAACTGGTATACTTTTAATTACTTGTAACTCCCATTAAAATACATTCTTTTTAAAAGCAATAACTTAGTTGTTTTGTGTACTGCCCATTAGTATCTTTGTTGATTGACACAAATCAGTTGATTTAATGAATCAATCAATTGACCCAGCATAACACAGACCACTCAGAGAGCAGATAGCTACAAATTTTGGCTTATAGATCCAGCTAATATCTATGTCTCTCAAATCTTAAACATGATGAGAAACCATTCAGACTCCCAAATCATTCAGATTCATTCTCCTGCACTCTTTTTTAAAAAATATTAACACCAGCAATAAATTTCATCAATCATGTAAAAAAAAGCAAAGATGCTATGCAATATCTTTGACTTAACTGGGTGCTTATTTGACTATCATTACAAGTGTATCTATTTACAAATAAATAAAATCCTTAAAAACAAACAAACAAAAACAAACAAATAGGATGCGTGGGTGGCTCAGTTGGTTAAACAAATGTGTCTGCTTAAAACTGTTCACATGTTAGTGCATTATTTATTTTTAGCATTGTATTAACAGCATAAAACATCATATCCATTCTTCATTGTTACCCTCTAACATTGTTTCCCTCACTTGCAGCAGTCCTTTGAAATGTTTAACTTTTCAGGATGCCTTTGTAGATGATCAACAGAGACAAGTGACTTTTAGTTTCATCTAACACTTGCCTCGTTTTAATCATTAGGTTATATACATATTAGTTATATTTCTTTCTACAGATTAAAAACTAGCAAAACATATGGCTTAAACATAACATTAAAACTTAAGTGCAAAAATGTTCATGCAGTTAATTGAGAATTTGTAAATAAAATAATTAATTCACAGATTTTTTTTCCCTAAAACTAGCATCTATATCTATATCCAGAGCCTCAACAGAGAATCTTAGATAGTGATTCTGTTATTACAGTAAATTAATTTATTCTGTGAAATGACATGGTTTTATTAGATGATTATTATGGTACCTTTTAGGTATCAATTTATATCTAATCTCTTGGTTAGAATGTTATAAAGAAAAATGCATATCTAATGTTCTACTCTTTCATTGTGATTACATTTTATAATTTAAATTTTATATAGATTTAACCTTTCTCTCCCTGTGTTTCTCTCTGTTTTTGTGTGTGTGTGTGATTGTGTATGTGTTGACCCATGAGCTCAGCCCAGGCAATTTAAGGCTCTTTACCCCCTCCTCTGTCCCTGGAATATATGTTCTACCTACTATTCCCATACTCACAGCCATTTCAAGGAAACAGCCTGAAGAAAATAATGTGCTGTTGACACCACTGGGTCAGATACATGACTGAACCCCAGTAAGGTCTCCGTACAAACTGTTAAGTTTCTTTTGAGTGGGTGCTGAAATCTACTCATCTTGTGGCCACCCAATACAAGCATCATAACTAAATTTCTTTGCTTATTAAAACTGCCACCTACCCATTTGGAGTGGTCTGCTTCTTTCTTCAGTCTCTCCCTACCCTCTGTTTATGGAGGCAAATATCCAATTTTAACCAGGGAACTCCTGAGGTTGTGAACCAACAAATATGTGCCTGGAATACAGTTGACATTAAACTAATTAGGAATAATGCATTCTGGGATTTATAATATGTTTTTGGTATATCATATAATGTTCTTTCTAATTGTAATCTGTAATCCTTTTGTATTAATTATACCTAATTAAGTAATTTTTTTTAATTATTGCAATCACCAATAAGTTCAGCAAAGACTATAATTAGATAAAAGGAAAGTCATTTTATATAATGAAAATGGGGTCAATCTAACAAGAGGATATAGCATTTTCAAATATGAATGGACAAAGAAGTTGTGAGATATACTGTTCAGCCATAAAAAAGAAAGATATCTTGCCATTTGCAACAACACAGAAATTGAGGGCATTACATTAAGTGAAAAAAATCAGACAAATATAGACAAATAATGTATGATCTCGCTTATATATGGAATCTAAACCAAACCAAAACAAACAAAGCAAAAAACAAACAGATAACAGAGAATAGATTGGTGGTTGCCAGAGGCAGCGACTGGGGTGGTGGTGGATGGAATGGGAAAAGACTGCAAAAATGTACAAACTTCTATTTGTAAGATGAATAAGTTCTAGGAATGTAGTGTATAATATGGTAGCTATTGTTAACAATGCTATATTTAACAGTTGCTAAGAAAGTAGATCCTAAAAGTTCTTACCACAAAAAAATATAATTATGTGTGATGATGGCTGTTAATTAAATTTATTGTGGTAATCATTTTACAGGATATACATATATCAAAACATTATATTGTATACCTAAAATTAATATAATGGTATGTGTCATTGATATCTCAATTAAAAAAATAAATGCCAGCATCTTATTTAGCTCATATTAAGGAAAATGCAAATATTTAAATATACCTTCTCATATCTATATAATACATAAATATATACCATAAAACCAAAATGGGAAATACAGCACTCATTGTTCTCAAGAATAAATCAAAAACTTTTATCATTGATATTCACTAATACAGATTTTCTGTTTATTTTTAATTTTTTATTGCTATGTTAATCACCATACATTACATCATTAGTTTCTGATGTAGTGTTCCATGATTCATTGTTTTCATATAACACCCAGTGCTCCCTGCAGAACGTGCCCTCTTTAATACCCATCACCAGGCTAACCCATCATCTCACCGCCTTCCCCTCTAGAACCCTCAGCTTGTTTTTCAGAGTCCATCACCTCTCATGGTTCGTCTCCCCCTCCGATCTCCCCCCTTCATTCTTCCCCTCCTGCTATCATTTTCTTTTTTTTTTTCTTAACATATATTGCATTATTTGTTTCAGAGGTACAGATCTGTGATTCAACAGTCTTGCACAATTCACAGC
>NC_138370.1:7833120-7859634 GCF_054177405.1 Leptonychotes weddellii
GGGGAGGAAGGTGAGTCTCCCCGGATCTGCCGCTTGTTGGGTCCCTGCTGCGGATCACGGTTTATGGCAACCCCGAGCTGAGAGCCCGCGCCTGGGCTCTGCCTCTGCAGCCGGCTTCCCTGCTCCGTTACCTGGGAGCTCTGCCACACTCAGGCACCCTCAGTCTTTCTGTGACCCCCGAGGGTCCTGAGACCACACTGTCCCGGAGGATTCCACCCCCCGCTTAGCCACCAGAGTGACGTCCCTCGGTGGAGCAGACTTTTAAAAGTTGCGATTTTGTGCTCCGCAGCTCTATCACTTGCCAGAAGCGGCCGACGGAGGCCCCTCCCCCGCCGTCTATCCTCCCAAATATCACCTCAGATTCACTTCTCTGCACGTCCTACCTTCGAGTAAGTGGTCACTTTTCTGTTCAGAGAGTTGTTGCTATTCCTTTCTTCGATCTCCTGTGGAGTTCGTAGGTGTTCAGCATGGTTTGATCCCTATCCAGCTAAATTCCTGGGACCAGACAAAATCCAGTTCTCCTACTCCTCTGCCATCTTGCTCTGCCCCTCCCAGATTTTCTGGTTTTATTCAGATTAAAACAAGTCTTTGTGATATTGTTCCATTGTTATCTATCACCCCATCATTATATCTTTATTTGTGTAATACAATAAAAATACTAATTTTCAAAAAATTACACATAGAACCTAAAAGTCCTTATGTTAAAGTTATTATGTTAGTCACAAAATAAAATATGTTCTGTCTTATAGCAAAGTGGATTTCAGTTTATTTTTAAAATGGACACAACTTTTTAAAAGTATAGGCTGAAGGGCGCCTGGGTGGCTCAGTTGGTTAAGCAACTGCCTTTGGCTCAGGTCGTGATCCTGGAGTCCCGGGATCGAGTCCTGCATCGGGCTCCCTGCTTGGCGGGGAATCTGCTTCTCCCTCTGACCCTCCTTCCTCTCGTGCTCTCTGTCTCTCATTCTCTCTCTCTCTCAAATAAATAAATAAAATCTTAAAAAAAAAAGTATAGACTGAAAACCCAGAGATCTATGGATTTCATTCTATGCTATAATATCCCTCTTCATGCTAAATCAAGCACCATCTTGTGACATTAAATATTTCATAAATTGAAATGCACATTATAAATCAGGAAACTATTTCAAAAGGTAAACAATAATATAAAGGACACATATGATGAAATCTCTCCACTCAAAGAGTATCTATGGTCAGGAATTTTAGCGTAAGTTGAAATATAAGCAAATATCTCTCCATATTATTTGATTCCATTACATTTTTACATACTTGACACCAGATGATTTATGAATATAACACCAAATTAAATTACTTTTATAGGAACTATATGAAGTTCAGTGTTTCTATGCAATTTTAAAGAGAATAGGTTGTAAACATCATATATCCCATTCTTTTTAAAAATTGCCCATAAAAACTCAGTGTACATATAGTTAGGTATGCATACAATCCAATACTTATGTATCTATATACTATAATAAGAATTTCTCAGTAAAAATTTAAAATATGATAATTTATATGACATAGGTAACTTAAATAATGTGTGTTCTACCCAACATTCGTGTAAGTGAAATAAGTTCTGAAAGAAAATCCAAGTTTTCAGAACAAGAGCCACTTCATTCAGTTGTGTAAGTTTTATTTTGTTAGATTTTAGGTTTTCCAAAGTAGTACAGATTAATGGAGTAATACCTTATATCTGAAGTTATATTTTAACTATATTTTAGTGTATTTAACTTCTAGAGCAAACAATACATCATTACAGACGTTAGTTACTTAATAATTGTAGAATGTATGCATCAATTTGCAACAGTTGAATTTTTAATGTAGCTTTATTAAATTTATACCATTTATTTGTAAATCCCATTTGCAACGAAGCAAAGATAAATTATATAACTAATGGAATTTTATAATAAATATGCAAAATAAATATAAATGTTTTAATATTTATATGAAATAATATTTTGTTCACTTAATTTGTATAAAATAGTCAATGGTTTATATCTAAAGTAATGGAATCATTTCATGCTTAAGCATACAATAAGAATATTTTTTGTAAATATAAACATGATGTAAAAATAAAAATGCTAGAAGTAATAATACAAGGAAAATGACATAATTTGCAGATTTTCTAACTGTACCTATCTTATCTACCTTCCCTGAAGTAAAATGAAAAGATACTCAGCTTTACTAATTAAAAATTAATTTGCAGAATATTCTTTCGTTTGAGTCAACACATTTCAATATGGGTTTTGGTGTAAGTTTGTTACTACATAACACAGCATTTCAAAATTTAATAGCTAATGATTTATTTAGGTTATGATTCTGTGAATTTTCTGGCTGGGTTCAGCTTGGTGGTTTTTCTGGCTGAGGCTGGATTTTCTCACTTATCTGTTGTCAGATGCATATCAGTTGTGGGTTGACTTTACTGATTTTAACTCCTCTGTCTTACATTTCTTGAGCTTTAGCTGCGTTAATTGGGACAATGTGGTTCTTGTGATCAGTCTCTCATTTTATATATAGCAGGCTAGCCCAGGAATCTCACATGGGAGTCAGAACTCCAAAGATGCAGAGTGGAAGCAAAGCAGGCTTAGAACTGGAACACCATTATTTCTGCTACATTCCGTTAGACAAAGAAAATCACAAGAACATACCAGATTTAAGGGGAAGAGTACTAAATTCCACCTCTCAGTGGGAGGAACTGCAAAGTCACGTTGTAAAGGGTATAGATAAGAAAGAAGTGAAATGGCTGCTCATTGTTGGAACTTAATACAACTGGAAACAGAAGAATTTTCTGTTAGAAAAAAAATGAAAGAAAGATCTCTGATAAACAGACCATATGGGAGAATAAAAATTTGGATGGAGGCTGTATTCATGAAATAACAATAATTTGAAATAGAAAGCAATCACTTGTATTTAGGCTTCCTTAAAATTAATCTAAACAACTATTACAGCTATAACTTTATATCTGTTGTAATGTTTGCAACAGTGCAACACACACACACACACACACACACACACACACTCCTGACTGGGAATGCTGCTCTAGAATCCAGGTAAATTTGGCTGGTTGTTTAGTGATTTTATGACTTTACGGACTCAGATTAAGGTTTACCAGTTTTATTCTAATGGAGCTTTCCTTTTTCCCCCCACTACATCTTTTTCTTTTCAGATTCAATGAATCTAATCAAATGTATATTATCATTTATTTCTCCTTTAATTTGTCTCAAAAAACAGAAACTTGTTATTGAAGTGAATTTGAAGCTAGATATATATCTTTTATCTATCAATTATCCTTGAATAAATGATATCAAGTTATGAAAAAATATGTAAACTAGACAAATAATAACAGAACACTAAAACCACATTTTAACCCCAATACTGGCTTATTGATTTTATGCTGCAGTAACTTCCCAAATCATGTTTATTTTTCACTGGCCTCATAGATTCTTAGTAGTTTAAATGGGACCGAGAATTCTTCCTTGTATGTATATCAACCTGAGGTTCTCAGAGACTGACAGTTTCTGAGTTACTTTTGTTTATAGAGGCTTCAGATATGTTAGAAAAATGAAGAACTGAAAAAAAAAGACAATTACCAAACATATTTGAAATGTTTATATACATATATCAAATATGTTTAACACAAAAAGGTATAGAAGGCAGTATATATACATTACTCTAGCTATGGTATCAGGATGTATAAAATTGTGAATTCATGGTGCACACAGGCAGTCTGATCTTTTAGATTTTAAATGGAAAGCTTCATGATGAAGAGCTTCTTTCAATTCTGTGTTTATCCTTGAAAAAGGATGTATAGCATAAAGGAGCTGCTTGATCCAGAGTCTGAACTCAAAGCCCCTTATAAATGTTCGGCTTGGCCCCTGTGTGATAAACGTTATATCCATCCATCTGTATTTTTCATTTGTCTAGACATAAAATGGGCATTTATTTGGAGATTGCACATGATTTCTTTAAGCAACATGTTAGAGGAATGTTTTCAGCATCAGCCGATGCATTTTAGTAACTAAAACCATTAGTTGAGGAAAATAAAACCTTCAAGTACTGTAAACAGAAAGTTAGGGATAACTTTCAATAGTAATAATTGATGGTAATTATTACTTATCTTGACTTCCTTGCAGGACTGAAGATTTTTTTTCCTCTAGTTGATTGGATTGCTTAAAAAAGTTCTAGAGCTAGAATTTTGATGTGGGAAAAATGTCTTTATTAATGGAGTCATATATATATATATGGAGAGATAGTAAATGTATCTATTAAATGGCCTGGTCAAGTGTCATCTGTCTCTAAATGGTCTATGAGTTCTAGGCTAGGAATGGCATTCTAAGACAAAATTGTTCAAAGAGGGGAAAAAACACTATCTACAGGACTGATTTTGAAAATATAATGATAATATTATTTCTTCCTAGTTTTCAATGCTTGTTCATAAATATCTTTCTTAGTTATGGATTAAAAATATCATTGTAATAAAGATAATATTTTCATATATATATATATTAGGCACAAATATTGCTAAGTTAGAAGACAGTAGATCTGGTTTTCAAGGATTTTATTTATTTATTTGAGAGAGAGAGAGAGCATGAGCGAGCGTGCAAAGCAGGGGGAGAGGGAGAAGCAGGCTCCCTGCTGAGCCTCTCCAAATGGAGGCTCAATCTGAGGAATCTGGGGTCCTGACCTGAGCAAAATGCAGATGCTTAACCAACTGAGCCACCCAGGTGCTCCTAGATCTGGCTTTCAAGTCTGCAACTGAAAAATGTAGGCAATTAGGCCTATAGTTTCTTCATCTGCAAAGGAGTATAGAGATAGTTTCTACAGACTCAATACTATATTCCTAATATGACAAAGAAGTTGCCATCTGATGGATTATTTTTTACTGAGGTACAAGTGAGATTATCAGTTTAATATTTGAATTGATGTAGGCATATATATGGGAAACACATGCTAAACATAAGAATATCAAATGATGTAGCAAACGTTAGCCAGTGGAGTGGGGAATAAATCTGGTAGAGAAACATCCTGGACATGAGGGCATCAGTGAGGCCTAACTTTCAGCTTGAAATAATTCATTTTAAGTGAAATTGGTCAATTAATTTTTGTAATTATTCCCAGGTATGTTCAATTCCTTAAATGGCTTCTGTTCCTTTTTATGTGAAAGAGCACCATATTTGATGTAGTCTGAAAGATCCTTTGTGAACTGTCCCTCACCAACCATTTCTACTTTATTTTAACCACATTGTTACTTATAAGTAGCTTTAAAAAAGGTAGCTAGTTGCATTCTCAACAGAAAGACCATATAAATATTCTTTCTCAACATAAGCACTGTATTTTCAGCAGAAGAGCTTTATGTATGAGTGGTTTCAGTTTGTCTCACAGAATAACAAAAAGAAAGATACTGGATAGTCTTAAGTGAAACAGGCATTTTTATTTTCTTTATGCAAGTGATAGTGAAGAATAAATTGCCTACTAATACAATTTGGTACCCTGTCTTTGATTTGTGTGAGGTGCTGGTAATATTTTCCGCTATTGCTTTTGCATGAGGACTTGCAAACCTCAACACAGTGAAACATCATGGTTTTGACCTCACAGAAGCCCTGGGAAAGTGTCAGGGACACTTTGGGATCCAGAGACCATGCTTTGAGCAACTGCATTAGAAGAATTTTCACGTTTATTCTGTTTCTGTTGCTCTACTTCAATCTTCCAATCCACCTATGAAATCTCAGACACGTTTTCAAATATAAACTTACAAAATCTCTTGCTATAAGAAATCTTCTCTGACACATCTGTTATCATCTTCATAGTACCATGTACTTTCCTTTGAGATCCTCATAATAGTTGGAATTTCTCATTAATTTATTTCCCATTTGAATTTTCCATCTTCTAAGAGATCATAGATCATAACATCAAATAACTGCAGCCCAGAGGGTTCATGCATAAAATCATTGAATTGGACAGTTTGTGAATTAGAGGTAGCAGACAGAATAATATCTAAGTGAGAAGTGCATGATACTCTGTCAAAAGACATTCAAATCCTTCCCCCTAGGGGCATGGCGACCTGTTGAAAGTCAATGAGTGCATATATTCAAGACAGGGACTCCGGTGCTTCAGTGTAGAATAACATAAGGGCACAGACATTGTGCATATATGCGTGTGTGTGTGTGTGTGTATGTGTGTATGTGTGTGTGTTAGCATTACTCCAGCATCTAGCACTGTGCCATAAAGATGTTGAATCCTAAGATAGGTTTAATGAATAAAAGAATACAATTCTTGTTACTTAGAAAATTATTAAGATATGAATACATAGAGAATTTGGTGTTTAAGATGGTAGAATAGTGATTCCAGGTGGTTCAATGGACTAGTATCATAAATTATAAGTGAATGTGGGGCTATCGGAGAAATAAATTACAGTTGCATGTAAGAAAGGTAAAGTATGATGTTGATAACACTAAGTGCTTGCAGAACTATGAATCAAAAACTGAAGGCTCAAAAATTATCAGAAGACTAATGATAGCTGCATATTTTCCTCATACTTTTCCTTACTTCTATAGCAAATAAACATGATGCCAAGTTCCACACTCCATGTGATGTTATATTATATATATAAAATTGAGGGGTTGAGAGGGGGAAAAAAAAGAAATGTAATTTGGATAACAGCATGGGGACTGGAGAATTTACATCTATATTCTAAAACCCCTGTTCCTCAATCAGTGGAGCTGAAGTCCAAGAATATTACCAGGGATTGTTATTCCAAATTCCACTTAAATTTCAGGCCACTGACACTCATAACCATGAGTTATGTGTACATAATAGAGAATGCTAATTTTCTGAGGAGCCTGAAGATGGAAATATGCTTCCCACTGATATGAAAGCCAACTGGTAGAGGGTAAGATGGATGGAGAAAATATTTATTTATTCATTTGATACCATAGATAGAAGAAAACCCTTTTTAAAAAAATCCCTATTTCTATACACTTTCGTCTCTTTTTTCACTGAATCTGTCATTTTATTTCCAGAGACAAATTGGCTAAGTTTTGTGATCCCAGTCAATGGTGAACTGAGATGGTATGCAAATCTCTGACATAAATACAAACAATGGAAGATAACTTATAACCAAAAATAATTAATTGCTTACCATCTTGATCAAGATACACTTAAACATGCTAGTAAGCATATTAAACATATATAATATTAATATATCTACGTAATATAAATATAAATATTATCCTAAAAGGATTTATAAGAACTCTATACCCAGTGTATCCTTTCATTTTTTATAAAGATTTATATTCATTTATTTATTTATTGAGAGAGAGAGCATGAGTAGGGGGAGGGGCAGAGGGAGAAGGAGAAGAGAGAGAATCCCAAGCAGACTCCACACTGAGCAGGAGCCCAACATGGGGCTTGATCCCAGGATCCCGAGATCATGACCTAAGCCAAAATCAAGAGTTGGATGCTTAACTGACTGAGCCACCCAGGTGCCCCGTCCCTTCTTTTAACATAAACGTTGATTTCTTCCCCACTTCCCTTTTTTATTCACTACTAAATCTGGCTAATCATTCATATCAAGTCATATAATACTACCACATGAATTTAATAATGACTGTATTATGCTCAATTGCATGTGTATACCTTAATAATTTAATCATATTCTGCTGATAAACATTTTGGTTATTCTTAGACTTTTCTCTACCTTCAAGACTGCAACAGACAGCATTACAAACCTGTTGCATACACACATGTACTAAGTATACTAAAGGCATGATCTTTTAGATATGTACCTATTCAATCAAAGGTAATATTTATTTATTTTTCAGGATTTCCCAAATAGACCTCTAGTACATATCAAATTACAAACCTACATCAAAAAATAAATGTACCTGTTCTGGCACAGTTCAAACCAACAATATATTTCTGAAAGTTTGGTTCTTTGCAATGGAGCTTTTATAATTATGCTTCTGCTTGCATTTAATTGGCAGATCAACTTAGAAAAATTAACTTCTCCACAATATTAAACTGTCCAATCTATGAAAATGGTACATCTCTCCATTATACATGTCCTCTTTTTCATCAATGATAGTTTTAATGTAGAGTTCTTGCATGTTCCTTGTTAGTTATGCCTAATATTTCATGCTATATAAACTGTACTTTTTTAAAAAATAACAATTTTCAATCCTCTTTTGCTCTGATGTTGTAATGGTGATTTTCTTGTATTTCTTTCATTGCTACTGCATTTGTTATTTGAGATTCTTCTATAAAGATGATTTGTTTCTTCTTTTCCTTTTACTTATTTTTTGAATTATTTATATTTTCTGGACTCATGGATATTTCTTTTATTCTTTGTTTTATAAATCAATATCATCACTATTTGGTTTTTAAATTGTTCTAACTTTGGTCATTAAAAGCACTTTCACATTGGCTCCTGTGTTCATTTGGCATGGTCCGTTGTTTTTGTTTTTAGCTCGTCTTTATTTTTTGATACCACAAGATGCTCTACACTCATCCATCCCAGCCTTAGCTCTAGAATCAGACATTTTACCAATGAGAACTCATTCTTTTTTCTTTGATAATTATATGTAAAAGTGAAGATTTGGTCATGGATATATTCCTTGTTACCAGGCGTCACTGCTGTTAGGTACTCTAAGGACACTTAAGAAATATACATATGTATTCATATGCACATACACAGCATATACACACATATATGACATATACAGACATATATATATGACATGTATATATATACATTTATTTTAATATCTAAAAAAGGATCACAGAGTTCAGGCCTCCATGTCTTATAATTTGTAATTTTTAACTTTTTTCTGATAGTGAGAAACCTAGCTCCCATTAGCTACAAAATATTCATTATTTGTTCACTCTACTATATATTTTTGAAGGAGTTACACAGTTAATAAACTTGTCTGTGTAAGAAAAAATATGTATCCACTAAAGTACAGTGCATGCTTGTAATACTTTTATCTCTAGCCTTACAGACACAGCTGAAACTGTTTTCCAAATACACGCTGGTGAGCTCCTTCCTTTCTTACTCCCTTCAGTGTGGCTGAAGTCACATTTGAAATAGAGTTAGACTCATTCATAACAGTTGCATTACATACTAATGTTTGACAAAGTTCAGCTTGAGGTTTTTCTGTTTTGTTTTGTTTTGTCTTGTCTTGTCTTGTTTGTATACACTAAAGTTCCCTCTTTGTAGTATACTGGTCAAATACAGAGAATCTTGTATACATTGTCATAGTGCCACACAGAATTATCCCACCACCCTAAAATTCCCTTGTCTGGCCTTTTGTAGTACTTCCCACATCCTTCGTCCAGCTACTGGTAACTAACTGACTTGTTTTTAATCCATATAATTTGTCATTTTAAGAATATCATATAAATGAAATCATACAATTTGTAGTCTGTTGGTTTGGGACTCATTTCACTTAGCAAAATGCATTCAAGATTCATCCATTTGGTGTGAGAGTCAGTAGTTTATTCCTCGTTACTGTTCAGTAGTATTCTGTTGCATGGATGAACCCGAGTTTGTTTTCCATTCACCTGTTGAACAGTACTTTGTTAATTCCAGTTTGGGGCAGTTATGAATAAAACTGCTATAAACATTCTTCAACAGGTCTTTGGGTAAGTGTTTTTGATTCACTTGAGTGAATTCCTGGGACTGGAGTTGCTGGATCTTATGGCAAACATATGCTTGATTTAAAAAAAAAAAAAAATCTCCAAGGCTGTTTTACAAAGTATCTGTACTATTTTGCATTCCTATCAGCAAAGAATAAGATTTCCTGTTACTCTGACTCTTCACTAGCGTTTGGTACTTTCAGATTTTTAAAAATATATATATGTTAACAATTCTAACGGATGTGTAGTAGTTCTTCATTGTGGTTTTAATTTGCATTTTCCTGATTAATGGTATTGAACATTTTTTCATACGCTTATTTTATATCCTTTTATCTTCTTCTCTGAAGTGTTTATAAAGATCTTTGTTCTTCTAGAGGTGTTATGATTTCATATTTAACATTTACATATATTTTAAGTTAAATTTTATATAATGTTTGTTATATATGTCTATATTCATTTTTTAATATATATATCTATATATAATTTTTCCGGCACTATTTCTTTAAGTATATTTTTTTCATCTTTGTAAGAAAAAATTGAATTCATTCAGGTTCGTATTTTTCTGGGCTATCTCTATTACTCCATTGACCTTTCTCTCTTTTCCTTCATCAAAGCCACACTGTATGTAGTATTTACTTTGGCTTTATAGAAATACGAAAAATCAAGTTATTCCCACTTTGTTCTACTTTACCAGATTGTTTCCCAGAATTTTTTGTCCTCTTACTTCCTTTACCTTTCTTTATAAATTTCAGAGTCCACTTCCTTAATGTCTGCAAAATGCTTGCTGTGATTCTGAATGGGATTGTTTTGAATCTGTAGAGCCAATTGGGAAAAATGTAGACTTCAGTGTTAACACTGCATATCATACCATTTATTGAGATCTTTTATTTCTGTTATCAGCAATTTTTAGTTTTTTGCATACAGATCCTCTACATATTTTGTTAGATACATACCAAAATGAATCCTTTTCATTTGGTAATATTGTAAAGGATTCATATTTTTTTTAATTTCAAACTGAAATTGTTCATTGCTTTTAAATAAGAATGCATTGACTATTACTGACCTTGTATCATGTGATCTTGCTAAACTCCCTTGTTAGTTTAAGATGCCTTTTTATACAACTTTAGGAATTTTCTGCGTGTGAAATCATGTCACCTGTTAACATAGATAGGTGTATGTCTTTTACTAAAATATTTATTTTTTAAGCTAATAAACTTTTTTTGTTTTAGTTTTAGTTTTACAGAAAAATTGAGTGGAAATTAATTTCCAGAGTTTCTATCCAAGCCTTCCCTCCTGCACCCTCAGTTCCCCTTATTATTAACATCCGGTATTAGTGTGGTGTGTTCATTACATTTGATGAGCCAATATTGATAATTATCAAACACGGTCTGTAGTTTGCATTTGGGTTTAGTTTTTGTGTTGTACATTCTGTGTTTTTACAAATGCATAGTGACATGTATCTGCCATTACAGTATTATATAAAATATTTTCATTGCCTTAAAAATCCCTGTGCTCATCTATTTATCCCTCTCCCCTTCTGCTTGAACCACTGCCAGCCACTGGTCTTTTTGCTGTGTTTATAGTTTTGACCTTTTCAGGATGTCATATAGTTGGAATCATAGAGTCTTTAGCCTTTTCAGATTAGCTTATTTCACCTAGAAATATGCAACTTAAAGTTCTCCCATGTCTTTCTTATTTCGATAACTCATTTTTTATCACTAAATAATATCCCATTGTATGGCTGTAGCAGAGTTTATTGATGCTACTATTGAAGGATATCTCACTTTCTTCCAAGTGTTGACAATTATGAATTAAAGCTGCTGTAAACATTCATTTGTGTGTGTGGACATAAAAGTTTCAACTCATTTAAGTAAATATCAAAGAGTGCAATGCTAGATTTTATGGTAAGAGTTTTGTTAAGTTTGCAGGGTTACACTTTGTAAGAAATTGCCTACCTATCTTCCAAAGTGACTGTACCATATTGCACTTCCTCTAGCAATGAATGAAAACTCATGTTGCTCCATATCCTCACCAGCATTGGGTGTTGTCATTTTGGGGTATTTAGCTAATAGACTACATGTGTAGCTTTATGGTTTTTAATTCTTTTTCTTGCCATATTGCCCTGGGTAGGTCCTCAAAGACAATGCTGAATAGAAGTGGTTTGAGGACATCATTGACTTATTTCTAATCTCAGGGAAAGCAATGTTCTTTAACCAGGAAGTATCAGGTTTTATTAGTTTTATAAAAGTTTCCTGCATTATATAAGTTTATGAAAGTTTTCTTCTATTCCTTTTTTTTTTTTTAAGATTTTATTTATTTATTTGACAGGGAGAGACAGCCAGAGAGAGAACACAAGCAGGGTAAGTGGGAGAGAGAGAAGCAGGCTTCCCGCCGAGCAGTGAGCCCGATGCAGGGCTCAATCCCAGGACCCTGGGATCATGCCCTGAGCCGAAGGCAGACGCTTAACGACTGAGCCACCCAGGCGCCCCAGTTTTCTTCTATTCCTACTTTGTTAATTTATTTTTATGAATGGATGTTGAATTTTGTTAAATGTTTTTTCTGCATATTAAAATGATTGCATTTTGGATACATAATGAAAGTTAATACATAGTGCAAAGTTATACACGTTAATACATAATGAAAAGTTAAGTATTATCTGAATCTCTGTTGAATGAAGTCTAAAAGACACTTATGACACTTAGATCAACCATTTTTTGATGCTTGTTTGAAAGGTCTGCTGCAACATCCTAACATAATTATCCAAACTTGTATTTCAATTATGTTACTCAGTCCTTCCCAACAGTGCTCCTTCCACAGTTATACAGTTTTGAATAATTTTACTCATTTCAACCAAATCACTTTATATTATTGTCTTCTTTTTTTTTTAAGATTTTATTTATTTATTTGAAGAGAGAGACACAGCGAGAGAGGGAACACAAGCAGGGGGAGTGGGAGAGGGAGAAGCAGACTTCCCATGGAGCAGGGAGCGCGACGTGGGGCTCGATCCCAGGACCCTGGGACCACGACCTGAGCCAAAGGCAGACACTTAACGACTGAGCCACCCAGGCACCCCTATTGTCTTCTTTTTTGTCCTAACATAACTTCTGGGCCGTTGGAACATGTTTAACTCTTTTCTAAATGTATGCCTTTAAATACATAAAGGTTATGACATATGTGCCACTCAATTCTACTTCTAATCTCTACTTTCTAAAGTAAAATCACTGATCCTATTCCTCTAATTCAAACAAAAAGCATAAAGCAAATTTAGCTATTGAATAAGGCAATTATAAATCTACTGATTTGAATAATTTATATATTGTACTCTGAAGATTTCTTCTAACATTGAAACTAAACCAGACACTGGGAAGTTGGAGTGTGGTTCAGAGAAAACCTACCTCTGTTAATATGGAAAACGAACAAAAGAAAAAAAACCCAAGTATCTCCATGTTCTTTGATATGCTACAATTCAATTTAATTACATATCACCAACAAGAAATACTGACCACATCTTTTTGTCTCAGTTAAAAAAAAGTTTTAGATTAAAAAATGTTTATGTGATTTTTCTTGTACATCTTTTTTTTCTATAGATTTTATTTATTTATTTGAGAGAGAGAGGGAGAGCACAAGCATGGAAGAGGGACAGAGGGAGAGAGAAGCAGCCTCCTTGCTCAGCAAGGAGCCCAAGCAGGGCTCAATCCTAGGACCTTGGGATCATGATTTGAACAAAAGGCAGATGCTTAACTTACTGAGCCACCCAGGCACCCCTTTATATGTCTTTATTATGTTACATATCATTGATCAATTTTCAAGTGTTGAAATATTGTTGAATTCCTAGGATAAAACTCAATTACTCATTATATATTATTTTTCACATATTTTTGTCATTCATTTTGCTAATTTTTGAGGCATTTTGTGTACAGGCTCAAGAAGTATATTTCTGTGTATATTACTTTTCTTATAATGTTTTTGTCTCATTTTGGTATAAATCTAATGTTGGCTTCATAAAAGGCTTATAACGTACCCTTCCACTTCTATTTTTGGAAGGCATTGATATAAAGATTAACCTTTCTTCCTTAAATATTACATAAGAATTTGCGTGTGAAATTATCTGGGCCTGAAAGTTTCTATTTTGGTAAGCTTTGTATTTAGTAAATTACCATTTTGGAAAGATTTTTAACTTCCAATTCAGGATTATTCATGTTATCTACTTCTTGGGTCATATTGGCAGTCTCTTTCTTTCTATGAATTTAGACATTTCATCTAAATTTTAAAAATTCTGGCATAGGGTTGTTTGAGTATCCATTTTTTTTCTTTTAGCATTTTGCAGATCAGTAGTGATGTTTCCTGTTTCATTCTTAATATTGGTAATTTGTTTCTTCTCTTCTTTTTATACTAGATTCAAGATCTTTTTTCTTTTTTAATTATCTTTCTCTGAGAAGCAGAAGCAAATTGTGAGATAAATGATATGAACTACTTGTGTAAATATTTTGTTTCACACTACTATAAAACTCCAGAAGAGTGATCTGGAAAAAAAAAAAAACAACCTAGAAATACATAATTATGTAAAATACTATAACTAGCATGCTAAAAGTTGTATAGCTCTTTTTGAATTTGGATGTTTTCATTTTATTTCCCGCATAGTGTTTCATATCTTTTATACAGTTAAAGCCCAGCAACTCAGTAATACAAATAAAAATATAAGATTATAAACTTAAAGTAATGAGTTCACAAAAATATTGCTGGCACTTGTAGCAAAATGAATTTATAACAGAATTCTCTGATTTCAGGTGTTTTATTTTTTCTGATGCACTAAATGTTATACACTAAGCATACATAAATTTAGGGCCAAATATATATTGCTGTTAGTGATTGTATTCCACTCAACTAATTAAAGAGTAAAATGTATTCTTTGTGATAAATAAAACTAGATACTGACGATTGGGAGTACAAAATTAATTGTAATCCAAAAATAAGATTAAAAAATAAACGGCAAAAAAACCCAACTCATAATTAACTGCAAAGATGGGGTGGGGCCGTCACTTTGTGTGGCTTCCCTCTGGGAACCCCACCAGGTTCTCATGGTGAGGATCTTAGAAAGGTCCCAACAGAAAGGGGGAAAAGTGGTTATTATGAAGTCCTCAAGATCCTTCTCATTAACTAATACCTACTCTCTAGAAGGAATGACTTCATCAGAGAACAATACTGAAAAGTTACCCCAATGGCAGAAGAAATTCCTCCTGACTTCAAGACTCCTCAGCTTTTCTATCTCATCTAAGGAGGAAAACAAACAAAACAAAAACCACTACCAACATCAAAAAACTCACATAGTCAACAGAGGAGAGGCTTTAATGGCATAACTGGGAATTCTATGGCCAGGGTACAAGTAGGAACAACAGAATAAAAATCTGTACCCTAGAAAAGTGATAATAAACACTTACAAAGCCTACCCGCCAAACAATAGTTCCATGAAAAGAGCTAAAAGAATTTAATCCAAGGATTATAGAACATTTCCCTTCCCCAAACCTTCTGACAGAAGTCAGTGCAATTATAGTTAGTTAGAGAAATACCTATAAGACAAAGACTTCTGAAGAGAAATACAAAGGGAAAACTCAAGCCACGATTGAAAATGAATACTAAAGGAATTTAAAATCTGTTACTTATAGCTACAACAAACATTAAATATAGCACACACCTAGCCAGATTAATGTAAGTATATAATAATTATGCTTAATACATTAAATGAGCTAATGAGAAAAGTAAACACTATGCAATACTGAATGGATGATTTCAGCAGAGAATTGGGAGCTATAAGAAAAAAATCAAAAGGAAATCCTGAAATTAAAAAAAAAAAATTAAAAACCACTGAAACAGAAACAAAGAATGCCCTTAACAAGCTCAAAAATGGATTTTAAAACAACTGAGGAAAGAACTAGTGAGCTTGAAGACAGGTCCATGTAAACTTATCAAACTAAAACTAAAGAAAAAAAAGAGAATAAAAAAATCAAAACAGATTAGGACATCCAAGTGCTGAAAAATAAAATCAGAGGTTTATAGCCATAATTGTAATTCCAAAAGGAGAAGAAGGAGAAAATAG
This sequence comes from Leptonychotes weddellii, assembly GCF_054177405.1. Classification (NCBI taxonomy): domain Eukaryota; kingdom Metazoa; phylum Chordata; class Mammalia; order Carnivora; family Phocidae; genus Leptonychotes; species Leptonychotes weddellii. Next base: position 7,848,863 of record NC_138370.1, read on the forward strand.
GGCAGAAGAAATATTTGAAGTGATAATGACAGAACTTTACAAAATTAATATCAGACATTAAATCACATAACCAGGAAGCTCAGAGAACACCAAGAAAGATGAATACAAAATATAAATACACACACACATACATACACACATCTAGGCATATCATAATCAAACTGCAGAAATGAAAGAAAGTTAGAAAAATCTTGAAGAAGACAGAGAAAAGGGACAAAACTGGAGAGGAACAAGAATAAGAATTACAGTGGGCCTCTCATCAGAAACCATGCAAGCAAAAAGGGAGTGGAATAATAAAATCTTTAAATTTTGAAAGAAAAAAAAAAAAACCTGCCAACCTAGAATCACATATCCAGCAAAATTACCCTTCAAAAGTGAAAAAGAAATACAGATTTTTATTTTTTTCAAATATACAAAAATTGAAAAAACTCATTATCAACAGACCTTAGGCCGATGGCAATGTTAAAAGAAGCATTTCACGTAGAAGAAAGTGGCATACATCAGAAACTTGGATCTATATAAAGAAAAGAAATTCAGTGAAAAAGAAAAACATAAAGGTAAAATAAAATTTTTATTTTCCTGATCTTAATTGATCTAGAAGATAATTGTTGATTTACAGCAATTACAGTAACAGTTATTGGATGATAGGATGTGGATATCTGACATGAATAACAGTAGTTACAAGAGATGAGACAGAAGTATTGGGAATAATTGTTGTAAGGTAACCACAGTACACTTACTTTAAGTCATAAAGTGTTATTTCACCATAGACTTATGTTATTTTTTTAAAAAATATATTTTAAACTCTAGGGCAACCATTCAAAGAAATTTTTTGAGTATAATTTCTATAACAAGAGGAGATAAAACAGAATAATATAACACATCCCATGGAAACCTGAGAAGGAAGAAAAACAGGAAAAAAGAAGCAAAAGAACAGATTACATGAATGATTTAATTTAATGTATAGGTCTTATAGATTCTGCAACAGTTCTGAATAAATACAGTTCTATACATAAAAATATCCTCAAAGAACTTATAAAATAATTAAATAATTAAAGTGTTAAACTGAAGTAACTTACATAAAATTACATTAAGAATCATTTCTTATGGGGCGCCTGGGTGGCTCAGTCGTTAAGTGTCTGCCTTGCGCTCAGGTCATGGTCCCAGGGTCCTGGGATCGAGCCCCGCATCGGGCTCCCTGCTCAGTGGGGAGTCTGCTTCTCCCTCTCCCAGTCCCCCTGCTTGTGTTCCCTCTCTCGCTGTACCTCTCTCTGTCAAATAAATAAAATCTTTAAAAAAAAGAATCATTTCTTATAAAGCAATTAATGTACTAAAAATAAGCATGTTTATAAAATTAATGATCCAATTTAACAGGTTCATTTAAACATGACTTAAGGAAAACATGCCAAATACCTACAGGCATGAGATCATTGGGTCAAGATGTAGAAGGTTCTAGAAACTGTGTTTTATTCAATCCTATATGTAAACGCTTGTAGGAATTCACCAAATACTCTGAGCCGTTGTGATATTCAGAGGTGAACAGCAGTTAAACATTAGTACATAACAGACTGCAACTTGTCACAACAGATTGTGATGTTTATAGAGACAGATTTGTTGCTAACACTTTATGTTGCTTACTTTTGATTTTTTTTCAAAAAAAAAAAAACACAACAATTTGTTAAAAGCTATACAGTGGAAGTCTCTGAGAATCAGACAACCTGTAAGCCTGAGGGAGGAGGTAAATTCTTCATCTGACTTTGTCAAACAGAACCTCCAAGGATTTGATAGAGAAAATTTTGAGCCTGTGTCTTCATTCCTCAGGAAGAAGTAAAGGAGAAACCATACTCACTTGGCATTTACTTGAAGAGAAAAATAAAGTGTAGTGTACCACTTGTTTCCTATGGACAAGGATGGATGCTTTTCTTCAAAGGAAGAGGCAATGATTTTAAGTTAAAGGGAACCAGAAAGCATTGGAAGGAGGAAAGTATCTGTTGTACATACAAATAATGAAGGGCATGTGGTTCTACCCTTATACATCTCAGCAGAGCAGAATCATTTCTTAGAGCTTTTCCTGTTATCTGGGCCACTGGACTTAGAAAGCAATGACAAAATAATAGAAAACTCCTGAGTTATATGCCACTTTTGTTAAAATGTCATAAAGCTTTTTTAAAAAAATTCCATTGGTAACCTATTTAAATTTTTTATCTGCCTTAAAACATTTGTGACAACAAAAACTGAATATGTTTACCTGTCAACCTTATTTAACATTTTTTTGAGGTCAGAGATAAAGCACTGATATGACTTTATAGTAAACCTGGGCAGATCGTAGAATCAAGCTCTGGGGATAAGGATATGGGGTTTGATCCCTAAATTCTGAAAATGTTCACACTGTAATCTCCCTTTTCATTCATTGCCCTTTTTTTGGTAGAACAGTGGAACCGGGTGTATTAACTAAATGGATCCTTAAAATCTTTCTGCTTTATTAGAAACATTAGAAGATAAGTGATGAATATACAAATAGAATAATTATTATTTTCATTTTGTTTTTTATTTTTTTAATTTTTTTATTTGAGTGTAGTTGACACACAATGCTATGTTAGTTTCAGGTGTGCAACTTAGTGATTTGCAAGTTTATACATTATTCTATGTTCACCTCAAGTATAGCTACTCTGTCCCGCTACATCACTATTACAGTATCATTGACTGCAGTCCTTATGCTCTCTTTATTCCCAAGACTTATTCACCCCATAACTGGAAGCCTGTATCTCCCTCTCCCCTTCACCCATTTTGCCCATCCCTCCATCCCCCTGCCCTCTGGCAACCATCAGTTTGTTTTCTATATTTATAAGTCTGATTCCACTTTGTTTGTTTATTCTTTTATTCTTTTTTTAAATTCTAGTTATGAGTGGAATCATATGGTGTTTGTCTTTCTCAGTCTGACTTACATGGATGGACCTTGAAGGCATTATGCTAAGTAGAATATTTTTTAAACACTAATCTGTTAGTTTAATTACTGGATTCAATTATTTGCTATAAAATTTTAACTCAAATTTTAAAGTTAAATCAAATTACTCTATTGAACTATATTTTAGTATCCAAATAATTAAAACCAAGGAATATTTTAAAAACATAACTTCATAACCACAGTGCCTAAAATCTCTTCTAGCTTTATAAATGAGGGGAGAGAGGACAAAATTACAAAAACATTCATTATGCTGCATTATCTGTCCCCATGTTTCCTCAATATATATCAGGAGAGTACATTGACTATGTAATCACTCTTCCAGGTCTATAAGCAACATTAGAAATAAAGGAGACCTGGGGTGCCTGGGTGGCTCAGTCATTAAGCGTCTGCCTTCCACTCAGGTCATGATCCCAGGGTCCTGGGATGGAGCCCCGCATCGGGCTCCCTGTTCGGTGGGAAGCCTGCTTCTCCTTCTCCCTCTCCCCCTGCTTGTGTTCCCTCTCTCTCTCTCTCTCTCTCAAAATAAATAAATAAAATCTTTAAAGAAAAAGAAACAAAGGAGACCTAAGCATATCAAAAGTACACCATGTCACTATTTGATCCTAGGTTTACTGTTCTGTTAAAATGGCACGGTAACGGGCGCCTGGGTGGCTTCAGTTGGTTAAGCGACTGCCTTCGGCTCAGGTCATGATCCTGGAGTCCCGGAATCGAGTCCCGCATCGGGCTCCCTGCTCGGCAGGGAGTCTGCTTCTCCCTCTGACCCTCCTCCCTCTCATGCTCTCTGTCTCTCATTCTCTCTGTCTCAAATAAATAAATAATAAAAAAAAAAAATCTTAAAAAAAAAAAAAATGGCACGGTAACTAGATAATGCCCCTGAATTAGGAACTCTTCTCATTTAAGCAACATTAAGTCTACATTGGAGCGAACTAAAAGACTGTTTTAAAAATATACACAAGTATGTATCTGGAAATTTATGGCAAAATTTATGAAAAATCAAGTGAGTCAAATGTTTTCTGAGATGAATATCAATTTTCAAAATTAATTTATAAATCAGGAGGAAATATATACATGGAGTAAGTGCAAAATGTGGTGAATATACACTGTTAAAAAGAATTAACCATGTGCTGATATTCTTGAGGTGAACCCTATAAAAAATGTTTAGTCCATGGAGATGCTACATAAAAGAAACCAAAATCATTCAATGAAGCTACTCCAACACATATTCCAAAATAATAAAAATAAGAGCAATTGATGAGAATTCTCATTCATGAATACTGGTTACAATTTTAAAATTCATTTAACATATGTAATCAAGCTATCTATGAATGAATAATTATGATCAATGGCATATAAATGCATACAATAGCACACAATATCAATAAAGGTTTTTATTAAATCCAATCTATAAATAATAATTAAATGAAAAAATAATCTATAATTTGATTAAAAATCATAAGAAGATGGGAATAGTTCTAAAACATCTGTAGAAATTCAACACATATCCTTAAATTTCAAATTAAATATAAGTAAATAAATAAGTTCCTCAACCTTTTCAACTATGTATATCAGAAACTTTCAGAAAGCATTGCACAATGGTAAGACAACAAAATCTTCTCACTAAAAATTTTAAAGAAAAATGTCTATTATTTCTGCTAGTATTAGCATTTATTACTCAATGTAAATAAGACAGGAAATTTTTTAAATTATAAATTTTGGAAAACAGTCATTTAAGAATGATATGCTAAATATATAGAAAATCAACTAAAATGTACCAGAACTAATAAAGTTCATGCTTAATATGGCAACACATTCAAGAATTTCTTACATATGCATGTCTGTAACCTAAAAAAATAAATAAATAAAGGATCATTCAGAAAGGTAACAAAAATAAATCACTATCTGGGAATAAAACTAACAAGAAACTCATAATTCATATTTCTAGCATTAATGTAGATGGGGGAAACACATTCTCATGTAATGTTGAAGGAAGTTAAATTGTGGATATTTTGTGGTAAGCGATTTATCAATATTTCTAAAAGCCTAAAATGGGCATACTTACTGATAAATTATCCTACATAAATTAGTCTAAAAATATCAATCACTGATAAAATGGAGAGAAACTGAGTAGCTATCAATAGGAAAAATATGCAAAGGAAATGAAAAATTTTACAGCAAATTATTTCAAATTCCCAGTAACTCTACATAACAAGATAATTAACCTCAATCACAACTGAATTTTTTGCAAGAGAAGACAATTTATTGTTCCATATTTTTTGCAATAGTTAAAGTTGGAAAGCAAATATAATGTTCACAATAGAGGACTGGTTAACTAAAGCACAAAAATATATAAAATGATATCTGATACACTTATAGCAAAAAGAATAAGGTTGCTTTCTATTTCTGCAATGTAGTTATATCTCCCAGAGATAGCAATAGATTAAAAAGAAACAACCTGTAAAATATTTTCTATAGAATATCTTTTATTTAAATCATAACCTATAAAGTGTATACATTGTTTTCATTTAGACAAAGTCTAGGAATTATCCTTGTGTGGGAAGAGAGATCTGGGTTGAGAAGAGTTTGAACTTTTCATTTAAATATCCTTTGATTTTTTTAAATGTTTAATACGAAAAAGACTACCTGGACAGCAAATGTATTGGTTTTCTATTTTTGTGTAACAAATTAACAGAAATTTAATTATATCTGAAAAGTCTTTTCACAGACTAACCTAGATAATGTTTGAGTAGTTGGGAGGTGTGTGCACACTTGAGACCAGTAATTTGGGGGGCCATCTTAGATTTCTCCTTAGAACAACTTTTCACCTTTTTGTTTCCTTATTACTTTCTCTCCTGCTCTCACTTGTTCTTCCTCTCCCTCTTCTCTCTTTCTTTTTCAATCTTTCTTTTTCCTAATTGAAATTATGACACCTACTGTTGCTTGTTCTCTTTTTTTAGTGTTATCTATGAATTTCCTGCTATGAATGTATATTTGGTTTTGTAATTAAAATATAGTAAATATTTTAAAATCATAATCAAAAACATGGACGACTCTCCAAATCAGATAATTCACTAAAAAGAAAAGGCATTAATGCAAGGGACAGATATATATTTACTAACAAATATTATGTGTGTTCACATATATGAATACATTAAGCGTTCATAAAGATAAACAAAAAAGATTTGATGAGATGATCTGTGGTGAAAACAGAGGATGTTATGACTAGGCATAGCATTTAAATCATTTTTAATGATAAAAAGCTGATGATAAATTTTCAATATCACTTGTGTATTAATATTAAAAAGGAAAGCTAAGGTAACAGAAGGACATGTTTATAAATGTTTTTAACTTCTCTATATATGCTTTTTTTAGAGAACTGTATTATTTTAATTTGAGAGAATATCAAATTCAAGATTTTTAAAAAGAAGGAATTGATTTAGTTCTTAATAGCATACTTTTCACTTAAAGTTCCAGATTAAGTTTGTGATAAAGTTCTAGTTAATGGAATGCATCACTTACTTTCCACATACACCAATTAATAGGGCTTATCTTTGCCCTGGTATTGCTACTTATATTTGGTAGACCGTTTTGAATTTGTATAGGAAAACAGAACAAAACCTTTTTTTTTTTTGCAATTAGTTACCCATAAACCATCCTCATTCTAAATTGAACATAATAAAAATAAATAAATAAATAAATAAATAAATAAAAATAAATAAGAAAAGAAAATCTTTAAACAACAAAAAGTTAACTTACCCAAGACCTCACAGACAGTAAGTGGCAGATCAAATTCACTCTTCAGAACCTGTGTTCTTCACTGTTAGGCTCCAGTGCTTCTCTTGCCCACGTGATTGATCCACATAATGATCTGAGTATAGGGACATTTGTGTTTTGGACAAAGTTATATGCTCAGTGCAACACTAAATAACAATAAAAATAAAGTAAATACCATGCCATGAAATAGATCAATCTTACAGACACAATGCTAGAGAAAGAAGGTAGGCACAGGGTATTTGCTATATGGTTCTAAGATTAGTCAGTACTGTAAAAGTGAGAATAGTGGCTATACTTGGGGATGAGAGACAACAGTGTATCTGATGGAGACTTTGGGTCTTTAATTTGAGCTGCTTACATGTAGGTGTACATTTGATTAGAAATCAAACAATATTTGTGTACATTTCCTTATACATGTTATACTTAAATAAAGTAAGAAACCTTTCAAGAAATGTTAAATTTGTACATTTTCCTGAATCTGTTATGGAAAGTGTATATTTCTTTCTTTCTTTTTTTAACTAGCTTCAAAGAAATTAAAATTAACATAAGTAGACTGTGGATATAAATACATGTATCATCAAAGATGATACATGGCATATTTTCTTCTTATTCGATTCTACTATATTTTATTCCATTTTTCTTTTTTTTTTCTTTTTCTAGGAATGGGGACTGAAAAGGCAAAATATTGCAAAGGCAGTAGGCAGATGTCATATATAAATACCACCTATTTAATAAGTGCTTAGGAACAATCTTGATGAATATTTTATTTATTTTTTATTTTCTACTTTTGTTGACAGAGATCCTGGGATAGGAATGCAATCAAACTCATCATAGTTAAATTTCATATTTTTAAAGTTTAACATCTCACTTACCAATGCCCATACTAAATATGAGAGAAGTGATATAATTGAACCTTGCCTCTTTGAATAGAACCTTGGATAAAGGAGCCCTGCTCTAGGCATTTCTTTCATATTTTAGCCTCAAAACTCTAAAAACGCTTCATCAGACCTCTTATACATATTATAGTTTACATAATTTATTTATGTATTAGTTCACTGTCACCAGGGAGTGAGTTCCAAATACTGGGTTCTGTCTGATACTTAGAGTATAATCACTGTTCATAGTCTCTGACAATTAGTTGATGTTTAATATCTGCCTGCCAGCTATCCTGGGATCCCTGCTCTCAAGTGGAAAACATTCTTCCATTGCTGGTAAAACTCCTGGACCCACATTCTTAAAAAGTCTGCTATGACATCTTATTATAGTAATATAATATAGTGGCATCAAGCACTTTACAAATGAGAAAGTGGATGGATGGATGGCTTTTCTGGTAAGACCATATTATTTACTGTTCCATGACTTTAAATCACCTTTTTCCTTTTCTTTCTTTCTTTCTTTTTTTAAAGATCATGGTATATTATCAGTAGTGTTTGTAATATCACTAATTGTGTTCTGGAAAACTTTCAAAACACTCAGTGCAATTTAATGGTATATTTCAAAATAATGAAATAGGACCCTAAACAATGATTCAAGTCTCAAAATTTATCATTTCCCCCAAAAGAAACAGGAGTTAAGTGACCTGGCTGCATAGTTTATTCCACACTCCCATTAGCTAAATAAATAGGCTATAAGATACTATCTGGTGCTCAGTCTGACAAGGAAATGTAGACTATCATTTGTTTCCCAAACAGAGAACTTGGGCTTCAATTAGATTTAGAAATGTTACCACTAGTTAAGAATTATAAAGAAACTGGTATTTTATATTATAAACCTCAATGCTCTGGAAACCAATGGTGCACCTTATCTTCTGATGTTTACAGAGAATTCATAACTCTATATAAACTTTTTTTAACATTAGGTAGCAGATATGAACTGCACTATAGCACAGAATTTTTGGCTGTTTTATTTTTTATGGCTATACTTAAAGACTAGGTGATTTATGACATCCTCATTGATTAAAAGGAACAGTTTTTTGGGGGGGGGTGGGGACGAATCTAACATTTTAGGAAATGCAGGACATAAAAATTTAATTCTGAGTTTTGTTTATTCCACTTATTGTTATACAGGCATGGGACAAATTTTTTTATTTTTTTAGAGCTTTGCAGGGAAATTTGAAAATTATATATATTGTAAGCAGTCCTGTCTTGAGAGGTAGCCCCTATCATTACAAAATAATGCCTTTAAGTTATTTCAGAGTAGTTATGTACACAGACAAATTAACACTAACTTTAGAACACTTACGGAAACTAACATTAACCAATAACATTGTGTGAAACAATAACTTTTAACTTTTGTTTTTTCTTATCTAAAATTGTCATTAATAATAGTACTTATGGGAAGAGGATATGAGTATGCAACAAGTTAATATTTGTAAAAATTCTGAACATACTGATCATAACTGGTAAAACCTAATGAATGATAAATACTGTTTGACTGACCCAAGAAATAATATTCCATTTTAGTAAAATATGTTTATAGAACATGCAAATCATAAATAAGGTAAATGAAATCCAATTATATGAACAATAACTCATGCAATAACCAAAATTCAAAAAATTGAATCTGGTTCCATATTTTGATAGCTCCACCTACTTGAATATTAAGCAGTATCTAAAAGTAAAGATGTAAAAAAATATCTATACCAAAAAAAGTCAAATGAATACTCTGTGAAAGAAGATCCAAAATGAAGTAAGCAATGCTCAGAGAGTTACTCCAAATAGAGTTGAAAGGACATTAATGTATAATATATATTGAAAGTTGTGCCCAAAGTATATTATGATAGTTTGATTTTTCAGGTGTGAAGAAAGGAAAAGAATCAAGATTGATTCCAATTTTTGTATGTGAACAACTGGAAAACAGACTTTCTATTTCTTTATTGGGGAATGGCTGGGAAGGAAAAGAATCAAAGGAGTTCTGAGAGAATGGAAAGTCAGAATTACTGAGGGAGAATAACTAGAAAAGAATTATAGATTAGATTAGGATATTTCATAAATGATCTATCACTTCATACTGATAAATTTTATTGAATCATGAAGGATTTTTAATTATTGGAGTACTATAACCAGAATAGTGTTTTTAGAATGTTACTTAGATAGTAACATAAAAATTATGCTGACAGAAAGAAACAATATGAGAAGAAAGAAAATAAGAAGCAAGAGAATATTAGGATTTATGCTATGATGGAGGCAGGTGATAGTTGAAGAGTAGGGATTCACTCATTTTATTTCTGCTAAGTAATTGCTGTACACAATATCTTGTGTTGTGCATTGTGAGGATAACAGAGAAATCTATAATATGGCTCTTCCATTAAAAAAGCTCAAGTAAGGAGCGCCTGGGTGGCTCAGTCGGTTAAGCGGCTGTCTTCAGCTCAGGTCATGATCCCAGGGTCCTGGGATCGAGACCCACATCGGGCTCCCTGCTCAAGGGAGAGCCTGCTTCTCCCTCTCCCTCTGCCTGCTGCTCTGCCTACTTGTGCTCTCTCTCTCTGTGTCAAATAAATAAATAAAATCTTTAAAAAAACAAAAAAAAGCTCAAGTAATTTACAAAGTTACTTGAAATCCTAAATGATTATTATGTATATTTTTCTTCAATCTAGGGTCTTACCAACAGATACAGTTTTTTTTTTTAATAAGTTAACAGTATTTTTCTAAGCAAAATTTACCTATTATTCTACACAACTGGCAAGTGATAATTTATAATATTAATTTATATGTATACACATATATGCACATGTAACTCTACTTCAGTTAAAAAGATCCATTCAGAATTAATACATTACATAAATAAAGAATGAATTTGAAGTATTTCAAATCATTAAAATATATCTAAATAAAGAACTGAAAAAAACAGAACCAAGAATCTAGGCATGTATAGAAGAGGGAGAGTTAAAGGTATCAGCAGATATTTCCTGACAGCCTGGATGAGAAGAGAACACAAGGGCTCCTGTGAGGGTCACTGACTCATTTAAAATAAATAAATAAATCTCATTTTCACTACAGTTTTCTTTCTTTTTATTTTTTTTAAATTTTTTTTTTTT
>NC_138370.1:7860134-7897319 GCF_054177405.1 Leptonychotes weddellii
AAATAAAAAATAAAAAAAATATATGTACTTACTCATACTAAATTTGAAATTAATTTTAAAATTAATACTTCAGACACTAAAATAGCCACAATTTACATAGCTGGGTTACAAGAATCAGCATGTAGTAAGGTTAATTTAATGGATCTAAAGAAGTGAATGCCCTTCCAAAAATTACTAGAGTAAAACAATTAGCCTTCATTAATTCTTGATTGTAAATTTTCTTATTTTATAAAAATGTCTTAAAATTAGGTTATTGTTGAAGGTCATAGTGCATAAATATAAAATGTTTCCATTATATTTCAAGTGGAATGTAGAAAATTGGATGTACTATCAGAATTCCTGGGTTGATTTATTATTTCAGTGGATATCCTTAAGCAAATCATTTAACATTAATCTTCTTCTCCAAATTAAAAAAAGTTGATAAAAATAATTCTTCCATTCAAATATGCTTTTTATAGATATTAACTGAGATAAACCACATTTTGGACTACATTCATGTGGCCCTATTTCCTACGATTTTCTGTTAACAAAGCTCTATCATCCAAAAGTCTTTGAACACTTGGAGTAAAAGAGTGTATATGGTATACATATTTAGTGTTAAAGCAATGCTTATTGATTAAATTAATAAATATTTTGAAAAGTATTTTACAAATAATAAATCATTTTTTGTTTTTATTATTGCAAGTAAATGGCTTACTAGAGGAGATCTATGAAGCATTTTGATTATCCAAAGCATGGAAACCAATTTTTTTCCTCTAATTTTCAACTAACCAGGATAAGATTAAACCAAAAACTTTTATTTCCTTTCCAAATACCATTACATATAAAATGGAATGACATGGTATAAACCAAAAGAGTCAAAGGCAATACAAAACCCTTAAAATTTGCATAGTCTTAATTTCTAATTCTAAGATGAAAGTATAAAAGGGGGCATTTTCACTTTCTACACTTCAAAACACAATATTGGGAAAAATATTAAAGTTGAGAAATGTATTAACACAAGACTGCAAAAGAATGGAATAAAAGAAATGGGTGAATAAGGAATTTTAACAAAGAAGATCAACAGATATATTAGATAGAAGTAAAAAAAGGTGATAAAGTTTAGAAGAGAGAGAATGGAAAACACAAGATTTGTAGAGAGAGTATCTGATAATTTACTAAAACAAAGGGAAGATACTGTGTTCTGGATTAATAAACTCTATGAATGTAAAGGTAAAAAGTACTTTAGAAATAATAGCTGTGACAGGGTGCCTGGGTTGTTGGCTCAGTTGGTTAAGCATCTGACTCTTGATTTCAGATCAGGTCATGATCTCAGGGTTTGTGAGATTGAGCCCTGCATTTGGCTTTGTTCTGGGCTGGAGCCTGCTTAAGATTCTCTCTCTGTCTCCCTCAGCCCCTGCTCTCTTGTGCTGTGTCTCTTAAAAAAAAAAAAGAAAAAAAGAAATAATAGCAGTGACATTATAATATTACTGTAACATTATGATAAAAATGCTTAAAAGCATAGACAAAGGGAAAATATTGAAGGGACCCAAAAAGCAAAAGGCATAATATCCCAAAGTACCAAAAATAGACTCACAATATCACAAAAAAAATTGAGTCTAAAAGACAATGGATACATAATTTAGATTCTAGCATTAAGTATGTTACTTACATTCAAAATGGTGAAAGACAATGCTTTTTGTGAAGATTAGGAAAAACCAAGGATGTCTCCTCTCAGTACCTCTATTCAGCATTATACTGGAGGTTCTAGGCAGTTTTTTTTTTTTTTTTTTTTTAAGATTTTATTTATTTATTTGACAGAGAGATAGAGAGAGCACAGATAGAGTGGCAGGCAGAGGGAGAGGGAGAAGCAGGCTCTCCCCTGAGCAGTGAGCCCGATGTGGGGCTCGATCCCAGGGCCCTGGGATCATGACCTGAGCTGAAGGCAGACACTTAACCAACTGAGCCACTCAGGCACCCCTAGGCAGTTCTTAAGATAAGAAAAAAAAGAAAAAGAAATAAAAGGTATCCAGATTGAAAAAAGAGAAGTAAATTTGCCTTTATTCAAAATTTTATAATGTCTATGTAGAAAAATCCAATTATTCTATTTTTAAAAAGGACTAGAATTAGTAAGTTTGGTAAGGATTCTGTATAAAAGATCAATGTACAGAAATCAAGAAAACTATAGATCAATATTACACATTAACATAGATTAAAATAGATTAAAAATCCTCAACAATATATTAGCAAATCTATTCCAACAAAAGTATGAAAAGAATTATATACCTAAAGCAAGTGGGATTCATCTACAGTATGTAAATTTGGTTCAACATTTGAAAAACAATCAATGTAATCCATCACATCAACAGAAAAAAAAAATCACATGATCATATTGATACATGCAGAAAAAGCATTCCAAGAAATCCATGACCCATTCATAATAAAAACTCTCAGTAAACTAGGAATAAAGGGAACTTTCTCAGCCTTATAAAGATTGCAAAGGGCCTATAGGTAGTATCATCCTTAATGGTAAGAAACTCAACGCTTTCTCACCAAATCAGCAACAAGACAAGTATGTCCCCTATCAGTACTCCTTTTAAACATCATACAAGATACTCTGTAAAGAAAATCTGAAAGAATTGACCAAAAAAACTGGAACTAATAAACTGATACACTACTTTGGAAGATAGTAGGTGCTCTTATGAAATTAAACATACTCTTACCATTAAATCTAGCAATTGCACTCCTTGGTATTTATCCAAAGTAGCTGAAAACTTGTGACCACACAAAGCCTGAACACAGATATTTTAGCAGCTTTATTCATAATTGCCAAAATTTGGAAGCACCCAAGATGTTCTGTAGTAGTGAACAGATAAACTGTGGTAGTATATCCAGACAATGGAATAGTAATCAGTGCTAAAAAGAAATGAGCTATTAAGCCATGAAAAGTTATGGAAGGAACCTAAAATGCATATTGTTACATGAAAGAAGCCAATGTGTAGAGGCTACATACTATATGATTCCAACTGCATGACATTCTTGAAAAGGTAAAATCATGGAGACAGTCAAAAGATCATTGGATGCCAGAAGTTGTAGTAGGGAAAGATGAATAGGTGGACCACAGATTATTTTAACGCAGTGAAAATACTGTGATATAATAATAGATACATGCCATTATACATTTGTCTAAGCCCTTAGAATATACAACACCAAGAATGAACTCTAAGGTAAACTATTGACTCTGGGTATTATAATGTATCAAGTAGGTTCATCAACTGTAACAAATACACCACTCTAGTGAGAAGTGTAGATCATGGGGGACATTATGCATGTGTCCCACAGGGGTATACTGGATATCTGTGTACCTTACCCTCAATTATGTTGTGAACCTTAAATTGCACTAAGGAATAAAGTCTTATAAATTAATAAATACAAACTTTACAATGGCATAAAAATATGAAATAATTAAGGATGAATCTGACAACAGTTGTGAAAGAACATTAAAAACTAAAAAATTATTCCTGAGAAAAGATTTTTTAAGTATCTTAATAAAAAGAGAGGTATACTGTGTTCATGGATTAAAACAATATAAATACATGAATTCTCCTAAATTCACCCATAGATTAACACAGTACTCATTAAAATCTCAGGATTGTTCATAGAAATTAACAAGCTGATTCTAAAATTCTTTTGAAGAGGGGCACCTGGCTGGTTTGGTCGGCAGAGCATGTGACTCTTAAACTCTACGATGGATGTAGAAATCACTTAAAAATAAAGTCTTAAAAAAATAAAATTCATTTGAAGATTAAAAGGACCCAGAGTAGCCAAATGAACTTTGAAGAGAACAAAATGAGGAGGACCAAGCCTCTTCCATGACTTATCACAGAGCTATAGTCATGAGGACAGTGTGTCATTGGTTGAAAGATAGATAAATGCATATTTGTAGGCGGTCCAGAACTAGCATCCACAGATAATTTATACCAGAGATGCAGAGAGAAAGGAGGATAAGGAGAGAAAGAATATTCTTTTCAACAACATTTGTTGGAACAATGGGATAAGTATTTGCAAAAATATATGACCTTTGAACCACCTCACCCTATACAAAAAACTTAACTCAAAATGAATCAGAAACCTAAATGTAGAACCTAAACTATGAAAATTTTAGAAAAAAAAACCTCCTATACTGGATTATTATTACAAATAAATAAATGCTCAAATGTTGAGGAAAATATTTAAAAAATAGTGTCCTGGATTTCAATCAATTGTAGATAAGACAAAGTGGTAAAGGAAATTTTCTGAGCAGACCTTGAGGATATGAGTGTTTGCTTAACATAGTTGCATGACTAGAAGAGTCTTTTTTTTCCCCCAATGAATGGTCTCCCTCACTCTTCATAATTTTCTAACATAAATGTAGCACATTTATATTAATAGAATTAAAATAAAATTAAAAAAATAAAAAAATAAATAAAAATGGAATTCATTGAATAGGTAATTGGAGAAGTTTTATGTTTGCCTCTGGAGCAGGTGGGTAAAGACCCCATCCTCAAACCTGTCCTTGGCCCTCCCACTCAATTGGATTATATTACAGGCAATATTAAACTAAGAGGATTTAATTAATGGTAGTGTGATGGTTAATTTTATGTGTCAACTTCACTGGAGGCAGGGTGCCAGATTAAAAATTATTTCTGGGTGTGCCTGTGATGGTGTTTCCGCATAAAGTTAGCATTTGAATCACTGGACTCAATAAAGTAAATTTCCTTTCCCAATGTGAATGGGCACTGCCATCCACTGAGGGCTTTAATAAAACAAAAGGCAGAAAGAAGAGGAATTTGTCAATTTTTGCTTTCTGGCTGTCTCATGTTAGAACATTTAGGTCATCTTCTCCATAGTAGATACCCTCCCCAATGTCCATCATCAGCCACCCCAACTCTCCCACCCCCCTCCACTCCAGCAACCCTCAGTTTGTTTCCTGAGATTAAGAGTCTCTTATGGTTTGTCTCTCTTCCTGGTTTCATCTTGTTTCATCCCCACCCCCCCCTTCCCCAATGATCCTCTGTCTTGTTTCTCAAATTCTTCATATCAGTGAGATCATATGATACTTATCTTTCTCTGATTGACTTATTTCACTTAGCATAATACCTTCTAGTTCCATCCACGTCATTGTAAATGGCAAGATTTCAATTTTTTTTTTGATGGCTGCATAATATTCCATTGTGTGTGTGTGTGTGTGTGTGTGTGTGTGTGTGTGTGTGTGTATCTCACATCTTCCTTATCCATTCATCTGTTGATGGACATCTAGGCTGTTTCCATAATTTTGTTTTTCTTCAACTATTGTCCTTGGTCTTTCTTTTAAGAGTTGAGATTTCCTAATATGACTTCTAAAGTGTTGTTTTATATTGCTTCTGATTTAGTCCCCAAATCAATATTATATTAATTTTAAACAATACATTCCTATTGAATGACCAGGTAATAGGCCCCTGGTGCTATGGATCTTGACGTAACCAGAATATTTCTAAAAACAAACAAACAAACCAACAAAGAATCTGAGTCTTAAAAATAAAACCCAAGTAGCAAAACACAATTTAATAGAAAAGAACATGATGGGATTTTAACCAATACAACATATTTTTTTATTTCCATGAAGATTTATTTTCAATCATAGGTTGTATCCAGTATTATGATAATTGGGCATTTTTATATATATATTTTTTAAAGATTTTATTTATTTATTTGAGAGAGAGAGACACAGCGAGAGAGGGAACACAAGCAGGGGTAGTGGGAGAGGGAGAAGCAGGCTTCCCGCCGAGCAGGGAGCCCGATGCGGGGCTCGATCCCAGGACCCCGGGATCATGACCTGAGCTGAAGGCAGACGCTTAACGACTGAGCCACCCAGGCGCCCCCATTTTTATATATTTTTAACATTTTTCATTTAAATTAAATTTGGTTAACATGTAGTGTATTATTAGTGTCAGAGGTAGAATCTACTGATTCATCAGTTGCATGTAACACACAGTGCTCATTACATCAAGTGCTCTCCTTAATGCCCATCACTCAATTGCCCCATTCCCCCTAACCACCTCCCCTCCAGCAATCCTCAGTTTGTCCCCTACAGCTAAAAGTCTGTTATGGTTTGCCCCCCTCTTTTTTTTTATTTTGTTTTATTATTCCTTCCCTTCCCCTATGTTCATCTGTTTTGTTTCTTAAGTTCCACATATGAGTGAGATCATATTGCATTTGTCTTTCTCTGACTGATTTATTTCGCTTAGCATAATACCCTCCAGTTCCATCCATGTCATTGCAAATGGCAAGATTTCATCCTTTTTGATGGCTGATATATATATATATATATCACATCTTCTTTATCTATTCATCTGTGGATGGACATCTGGGCCCTTCCCATAGTTTGGCTATTGTGGACATTGCTTCTATAAACGCTAGGGTAAATATGCCTCTTCAAATCACTATTTTTATATCCTTTGGATAAATACCTAGTAGTGCAATTGCTGGGTCGTATGGTAGCTCTATTTTTAACTTTTTGAGGAACCTCCATACTGTTTTCCAGAGAGTCTGCACCAGTTTGCATTCCCACCAACAGGGTAAGAGTTTTCCCCTTTCTCCACATCCTTGCCAACATCTGTTGTTTCCTGAGTTGTTCATTTTAGCCATTCTGACCGTTGTGAGTGATTCTGATTTGCATTTCCCTGATACCAAATGATGTTGAGCATTTTTTTTCATGTTTCTGTTAGCCATTTTATGTCTTCTTTGGAGTATACTATATAATTTTAGATAGGATTAAAATACTGTGAAGAAGAAATTAGGACTTAATAGAGGTTCAACTGATAAAATGCACACACACACACACACACAAACACACACATCTGAATTTCATTAAATTAAAACAAAATTTTCAAACTAGTGTTTTTGGAGTTTCCATGAGCTAGTTTCTACTCTTTAGATTATTTTCCTTTCTATCTTTCTCTTATAAATGATACAACATCTGAAATTTTAGACTTTAAAAAGGTATCTGGGACTTTTTACTTGCCTATTTTACACTTAAATACAATATTACTTTCTTTTTAAATAAAAAGGATTTCAGAGAATATAAAGCTTGTAATTGTACTACATATGATTTTTTTAAAGATTTTATTTATTTGTTTGACAGAGACAGACAGCGAGAGAGGGAACACAAGCAGGGGGAGTGGGAGAGGGAGAGGCAGGCTTCCCGCAGAGCAGGGAGCCCCACGCGGGGCTTGATCCCGGGACCCTGGGATCATGACCTGAGCCGAAGGCAGACGCTTAACGACTGAGCCACCCCGGTGCCCTACATATGATTTTCTTTAAAAGACTTTAAAAGCAGACACATCATCTTCAAAGACTGTTGATTTCAGAGAGAAATGAGATAGCAACATTGAATCCATGGTTTTAGGTTTTGGGTTTGAGGTTCCATTGTTCACTCAGCTTTTGTGAAAATTTGTTCAGAAAAGATTTGGGTATGGAGCACATCTGTGAAGAGATAGGAGCCAAGAAGAAGTGACTTGCTAAACTAGCAAATATATATAGCAGTCACCAGATAAAGTATAATAATTATGGAAAACAAGCTGAGAAGAAAGCTCATGATTTCAACCAACTTGAAAAGATCAAGGCTGCTTGAAAAGGTGAGGAATAATGTTGAAACATTAAACATCATTTTCAAACTTCAAACCTATGATGATGTCAGTCATAAAGAGGAATAAAAATAAGTGCTAAGGAAACTGAGACATATTAAAAGTAGAAAAGAAAGACAAAATAGTAAACAACTTTACAAACATTTAAAATATAAAATTACTCACCATATGATAAGAAATGAAAAAAAACTATTAAAAAGCACAATATTGATTTAAAAATCTGTTCCTCATTGTATTGGATTTAGCATGCAGTTTTTTTAAATTTCATTTTATTTTTTATTTTTTTAATGTGCATGTCTTTTTTATTGTTATGTTAATCACCATACATTGCATCATTAGTTTTTGATGTAGTGTTCCACGATTCATTGTTTGCGTATAACACCCAGTGCTCCGTAGCAGGCAGTTTTAAGATGACTACAAATCAAATGCATAATGTGACAACCAAACATCAAAAGAAAAAAGATGAAACTATACATTTTGTTTCTATCACTTATCTCTGCTCGTAGTGAGCCTTGGTTCAGCATTCTTTTTTTTTATTATTATGTTATGTTAATCACCATACATTACATCATTAGTTTTTGATGTAGTGCATTCTTTCCTGTTATTGATACCTTCCCAGGTCCCTTTTTACCAAGTTCTTTCAGCCCAAGTTTGGAATTACAGACAAAACAGGAAGCTTGTGTAACACAGAGCAGAGGTTTCTGTCTCTCTACATGGTATTTGAAGAAAAATGTAAACTGAAACTCTAATAACAAATTGTTTTCTTTTTTTAAGATTTTACTTATTTATTTGAGAGAGAGAGCACACAAGCCGGGGGTATGGGTAGAGGGAGAAGCAGACTCCCTGCTGAGCAGGGAGCCCAGATGCGGGACTGGATCCCAGGACCCCAGGATCATGACCTGAGCCAAAGGCAGTCACCTAACCAACTGAGCCACCCAGGCACCTCAACAAATTGTTTTCAAGAGACTTTTAACTATTTGTTTCCCTTTAGGTAATGACCATATTGCCCATATTATTACATCTGTTAAAAATAGGTATGTATCCAAGTAATTTGACAATATGTTTTAAGCTCATTGTTTAAAGGTGATGGACAATTCGTAGCTCTGCTTGCAACGGTAATAACAAAAACAAACAAACAAAACAGACCCATGAATTTGAACGTAGCTCTTAGCAGAATCTAGTATCTCCCTCATGCATTCACTCATGAATCACCTCATGGGTCTCCCATCTTCTGAACTGCTGATAAATTTGCAGTCAATATGCCCTCTTGCTATTTATTTGTCCACTTTACCTATTAGTTTTTACATGATTTCGACAAAGAGTAAACATTTTATAGAGGTTCCTTGTTAATTAATTATATCCTGTCTGCTGGGACAGCTAAGTTGTAGCAAATATAAACTATAATTGATATATATCTCTCAGTGATAATCACTATTGTGATTTCTATCAACACAGGTTATTAGTTTTGTCTGCTCTTGGCTTTCATGTAATGAAACATACAGTATGTAACTTTTGGTAGTTGAATTTTTTTCCACTCAACATTATGGTTTTAAGAGTTGTATATATTACCATGTATATAAGTAATTCATTTATCTTTATTGCTATTAATAAACATTGTATGTAACATTGAGTTACATGAATAAACTATTTGAGTATTTTAAAACATATATTTTGGTGGCATAACCACTCATTTCTGTTGGGCATATATTCAGAAATTGAATTGCTGAGTCATAATATGTCTACATGTTCAAGGTTAAGTAGGTACTGTTAAATAGTTTGTCCAAGTGGTGACGCAAATATAAACACCACTAATACATGAGAATTCCAGTCATTCTCCATCCTTACCAACACTTGGTATTACCTGATCTTTTAATTATAGTCATACTGGGGGCAGAATGGTATCTCATTAGAGTTTCAATTTACATTTCCCCTATGTTTTGTTCCCCTATGTAAAAGTTTTGAGCAACATTTCATTTGCTATCAGCCTTTTGAGAAGCAGCTGTTTTCTTTTTTACTTGCTGATTTTTTAAAAGGTAATAATTTTACATGAAAGGTCATTCTATTATTAATGGAGTGGAATTATTAGCATGTATAACTTTTATTGACCCCCAAGCGCAGTGTGTAGAAAATAATTGCAAAAGAATCTGTTAACTCAATACCCAGAACAGCTCAATTTCTTTCTGATTTTACAAGTAATAAAACTGTATAAAAGATAAGGCCTTTAATTTGAAAAGTTCATGGCTGATGGTGTAAAACCGCTTCTATGATAAATATATGCTGGGAAATGGACACAAGACAGGATTGTCAGGCAAAATTAATGGTATTTGTGTCCCAGCTGAGTCATAAGTATTACCAGATTTTTGCCAATTACTTGAATTAGCTTGGACATAAAGACGGGAAAATCCATAACATGATTAAAGAGCATTTATTCTTTCCTTTTTTTTTTTTTCTCTCTCTATACTAGACTCCCTTATTTCTATGCTTTGGATATTACCATCAAATTTTGCCTGAGAATAAAATTGGTTTATATCTGGGCACCTGGGTGGCTCAGTCAGGTAAGCACCTGCCTTTGGCTCAGGTCATGATCCCCAGGGTCCTAGGATCAAGTCCCCCTGTTGGGCTCCCTGCTCAGCGCAGAGTCTGTTTCTCCCTCTCCCTCTACCTGCCACTCTCCCCCCGCCTGTATGCTCTCTTTCTCTGTCAAATAAAAAAAAATCTTCAAAAAAAATTGCTTTATGTCCAAGAATAGTAATCTAGTGTTTCTTTTTGTGTGAGATCCAAATGTTTTGTGGGAGCAACATATATTTTATTTGAGATCCAAATGTTTTATGGGGGCAACAATATATTTTAAATATATTTTAAGCTAAACAACCCCTTTTACAAATAAGATTATAGAACACTATTATCATTACTAAAATATTTTGCAAATAAACAATAGAAAATCTGTCATTTTAAGCTACTTTAATACCTAATGCATATACCATGTCTAATTCATTTATTATAGTATATTCCCCTAGATGAAGATGTTCTTGATTAATACCTATCATTCTGGAATAGGGCAAAATATTTTGTTCTCATAAGAACTGTCACTATAAAATAATGATGACTCCACAAATCACAGAGTACAATTCACATATAGTCCATATTTTTTAATCTATAAAAAAGAAGTAAAGTATCCCTTGATCTGATAATCCATTTAGTAGGAATATATCACAAGAAAATTATCAGAGATGGAGATATATTTACATGCATCATTATTTAGCATATAAACTTAAAGTAAATATCTGTATCAAGAAAAGCATAATAATAGATAATTTATGTTGTAACCATTATATGAAATATTGACTATCACTGATATTAATAGCATTTGAATATATATTTAATATATTTAAGGATAAAAGATTTAATTAGGGGAAAAACAGAACACATAAGAATTGTTTTCTATTTGTTAAATAGATAAATCTATTAATAGTTGAAAATATAAAAACTTTGTTAATAGTATGTTCTATGTGCTGGAATTATTGGTACCTATTTATTCATTGTATTTTAAAAAGTCTATTTATTTTTAAAATAAATATGATATAATGAAACAGGATGAAAGGAAATATAATCTATCATTTTCATCCTGAGGATTTTTCAATTTTGTGAAATTCTTAATTTAATTATTTTCCCCTTCTTCCTGTCATAGTGTCAAATATAAATGTCATTAAATTTTAAATATACAATGTTAAGTGATGCTATCTACCATGAACCAAAAAACATAACTATGCAAGACACTAGAGATAAAATAAGAATAGAATATAATTCTTACCATTAAAGAAAACTTCTGGTTTATAAGAAAAGTATGCAATCAAATCATTCTATATCCAATATAATAAGTGGTTGAATATTTGCTAGCACCATGCATAAGTGTTATGGGTATAATAATACTTGATGACACCACGTATAACTGATAAGTTATCAGTTTTGCTACAAGAGCACGGTGAGACATTTATAAATAAGAGATGATATTTGAAATCGTTCTTGAAAAGGTCACAGGAGATTGCTAGTAAAGTGAGCAAGACAAGCACAGCCATGGAAAGAGAAAAAGCAGTAAAAAGAAGTAGAAACCAAAAGGAGTAAAATAAGTATGCAAAAAAAGAAAAGACAGAATTACCTATTTAAATATGTATACATACATACTTTTATAATTATAATATATGTATATAAAGAATGAAATCTAAATCTTGGAAGGAACTTCTGGATGTATTACTAAATGAGAAAAGTATAACAGAGAGTAATATATGCAATATAATTACACTTGTATTCGAATAAAATAACAATTAAAACCACATACCTGTATAAGAGACTATATATGGATATATATGTGAATATATGAGTAGATGAAAGAACAGGAAGTATACATATCAGCTTAATAATACTAATTGGGCATGGCAGACAGAAGAGGGAAAGGCAAGCTATACTTAAAGAGTAAGGCTCATTAAACCGTGTTTGTAGTAAAAGATATTTATAAAATTATTCCAGGTACTTAAAAAATTATAATAGGATATTCATAAAAACTAATGAGAATTAACAAATTAAAAAAAAAATAAAATCTCTCCTGCTTGGAAAATAGAGGTAAAGAATAGCCTGGCAGTTTGTTTCTTCACATCTGACTCTCTTTCTGTATCCATCCAATAAAACAAGGGTTGAGAAATTTTTCTGTTTAAATTTTTATTTATTTTTTATTTTTTTATTATGTTATGTTAATCACCATACATTACGTCATTAGTTTTTGATGTAGTGTTCCATGATTCATTGTTTGTGCATAACACCCAGTGCTCCCTGCAGAATGTGCCCTCCTTAATACCCATCACCAGGCTAACCCATCCTCCCACGCTCCTCCCCTCTAGAACCCTCAGTTTGTTTCTCAGAGTCCATAGTCTCTCATGGTTCGTCTCCCCCTCCAATTTCCCCCCCTTCATTTTTCCCTTCCTGCTATCTTCTTCTTCTCCTTTTTTTTTTTTTTTTAACATATAATGTATTATTTGTTTCAGAGGTTCAGGTCTGTGATTCATCAGTCTTACACAATTCACAGCGCTCACCAGAGCACATACCCTCCTCAATGTCTATCTGTTTAAATTTTTAAATGGCTAAATTTTATACTTCTTTTGGGTAAAAATAAAACTCAGTGAATTACTCTATTTAAGAAAAAAAATAAATTGGTCCTTGTATGGCAACATTTTTGCATTTTCAACCAGGCTGATCTATCCTCAAGTCTAATGCTTTCTTTTTACAATTACCAAATGTGCCATCATTACTGTTCCTATAAAAATGGAAAAGTTTTTGATAATAGGTCAGTTTATTTTCATTGGCTTACTGGAGTGACCATTGACACATGAACTAAGATTTGATGATACTGAAATATTCTCTCAAACACTAATGTGCATTTTGTTTCCTCTAAGTTAAATGTACTTCAGACATCTGAAGTAGATGGTAAAACTTTCTTTGTAATTGAATGAGAGGATTTCATCTGCAATTTTGTATAACGAAATGTCTGACAATTCATGTCTGGTATTTGAATATAAAAACTATAAAGAAAAATGATGACGGTTCTCTGGATTTCACTTTGTTTTACATTGTTGATACATTGTGTTTTACTGGTATATCTTTGAATATATTAAAGGAGATAATGTAGATCACCACACACACACACACACACACACACACACACACACACACACGAGGGTTCAAATTGTTTTCATAATGGCACAAAATAAATATTTGGTTGACATGTTCAAAATCAGTATACTTATCCCAGGCCCCATTTACATTTTTGCTTGAATTCATGTCAGGGATGCCACTAGATTGTAGTTCCTGTGTCTGGAATAGAAAAACATTCTATATCTGAGAGGGCATAAATATTTTGAAGGTACACCAGCTTTGTACAATACTACTCTGTCGGGATGCCTGGGTGGCTCAATCAGTTAAGCATCTGCCTTTGGCTCAGGTCATGATTTCAGGGTCCTGGGATCGAGTTCCGCATCGGGCTCCCTGGTCAGTGGGGAGCCTGCTTCTCCCTCTGCCTGCCACTCACCCTGCTTGTGCTTTCCCTCTCTCTGACAAATAAATAAAATCTTAAAAAAAAAAAAATACTACTCTGTCTTTCAGGGCCATGCAGCCCTCTGCCTGGGATTAAGGCTTATTGTCCTTGTTCATTGCCCATTCATCACACCCATACCCAGAGACCCACGCAGGATATGATAGTCTCACAACCAAATATATTTTAACTGTAATCTCACTTGTATTATTTCTTATTGTATCATTGTATATATTTCCTATATTTATAAATTTTTTGAGTAGAAACCCAATAAAGCAAACATATAATATCTTAGTACCTACAAAAATAAGAATATGTTGTTCAAGTTTCTTTTTTATAAGAGAATTAAAAAGCGAGAGAAATGTAGTAGATAATAAGAAATTGTAGGGTTTAAAAAAGTAGAAAACATGGTGAAATAGCTTTTGAAAGTACTGCTTGAGCTCACTTCTAAATCTAGTGTCCCAAAACAAACACACACACACACACACAAACAGCTAGATTATGTGTATATTTAAAAAACATATTTTCTCTCTCTCTCTTTTTTTTTTTTTTTTTAGGGAGAGAGAGAGAGCATGCCCATGAGTGGGGTGGGAGGGGTAGAGGGAGAGGAGAGAGAGAATCTTAAGCAGGCTTCACACCCAGCACAGAGCCCCACACGGGGCTCCATCTCACAGCCCTGAGATCATGACCTGAGCCGAAATCAAGAGTGGACGCTTAACCAACTGAGTCACCAGGTACCCCTAAAATATTTCTGAGCTCATGAAAACTATGACTCCTCCCATCCTTTTGGATTCAGAGGAAGTCCCACAACACCAGCTATGGAACCTTGATTCCCTGGGAGTAGTCAGGAGACAGGGGGTTACACAACATGTGGGGAGAGACAGTTAATATCTCCTGGGGTGAGCCTGGCAAATAAGAGACAGAAGATGGGAACATACCTACAGATTCAGTTCCCTTCCTTCTTTTTCACAAAAGACTATTCTGAGGCTGGCGGTTCCTAGAAGTCATCCAGCAGGACCAAGGAAACTGGTTCTTTCTGAAGATCTGTGGACAGCTCAGTTACACATCATCTCACCTTACCTCTTTCCTACTCCAGTCTCTTTTCCCCTCACTCTTACTGTCCTGAAATTACACTGCCCAGTAAAACCTTAATGCATATCTCTGTTTCAGGCTGTTTTCTTAAAACATGGGTTCAGGCAGAGAGTAAGCCTCTTTTATTTATTTTTTTTTCATTTAAATTGAATTAGCCAACATATAATACATCCTTAGTTTTTGATGTAATGTTCAATGATTCATTAGTTGTGTATAACACCCAGTGCTCATCATATCATGTTTCCTCTTAATGCCTATCACCCAGTTACCCCATCCTCCCACCCGCCTCCCTTACTGCAACCCTCAGTTTGTTCCCTGGAGTCAAGAATCTCTCATGGTTTCTCTGATTTCTTCCCATTCAGTTTCCCTCCCTGTCCCTATGATCCGCTGTGCTATTACTTATAGTGTAGAGAGTAAGCATCTTAACGGAAATACCACTTACTCTTAGCTACAGGAGCTCCGCTGTAGTGTTAGATTTTTTAATAAAGAAACATGACTAATAATCTACCCATAGGATGTTAAATAAAATTCTGAGAAAACATATTTTAGTTTAAGTGAATTAAAGGAATATGGTGAACTATTTTTAAAATGGTGTATTGTTGAATAAGGGTGACAAATACTAAAGCAAAAAAAGAAAAAAACTTTATTAGATACCAAATTACATTAGTATGCATTTCCAGAATTAATTCAGGAAAACCTGAATTATATGTTACTCATATAATTCATATGTTACTAACTCATATGTTACTAACTAAATAAAAACTTATAAACCTAAATACCTACTACAGCTCAAAGATGACTCAACTTTGAACATTAAAGGCTGCTAAGGATTGAGAATTAGTGTAGTCAGACAAAAAAAGGAAAGACCTTTACAGAGAGAACTTTTTTGTAGATATTGTATATTTTAGAATATTTTCAGGAGATGTTTTCAGAAGAGAGAGTTCTGGCCACTTGACATGAGGTGTTTTGGTATTTGAATAAATCTAAAATACTTTTTCCCCAACAATCTACAAAATAATTTTTTTCACAAATGGGTAATAAATAAATGCATCATAAATGCATCATAATTGAGCTTATAGACTTTAAGTGCAAAACATTTCCACATGTGTTGAGTGTTACTTGTGGAATAATCTTTAGACCAAAAAAAAAAAAAAAGTTCTATAAGAACTTGGGAAAAAACTGATACCAAATAAAGTCTGAAGAGTTGTCTCTTTGTAAATGATAGTTTAAAAAGCAGAATTATTGGGGCACCTGGGTGGCTCAGTCCATAAGCGTCTGCCTTCGGCTCAGGTCCCTGGGATCGAGCCCCACATCGGGCTCCCTGCCCAGTGGGAAGCCTGCTTCTCCCTCTTCCACTCCCCCTGCTTGTGATCCCTCTTTCGCTATGTTTCTCTCTGTCAAATAAATAAAATCTTAAAAAAAAAAAAAAAGAAGAGTTCAAATGTATTAAAAAAAAGCAGAATTATCAATAACGGGACAATGTGTTATAAAGATTAGAAAATTTACAAAACTAGACAATGTAATAGAAATAAAATAATTTAAGTAATTTAAATTCAAAAGAAATCATTATTTTTTTAAATGCTTTGGATAAATGTAATGCTTTGGAGATCTCAATATGCTGAATTACATTTTCCATTTCTCCATTTTAACACTTGGAAATAGTAAATGTTAATTTGATAAGAAAATGGCCAATTTTATTATGAGTTTAACTGTTAAAATTTTTTTCCTGGTCTTTTAAGAAAGGATATTCTATTTTAGGAAGATAGGACAGAGTTATATGGCTGCCTAAAAACCAATTTAATGGAAAACATAATATGTTTAGAAAAGACATGATAGAAAGTAGTGAAGTTTGTTAAATACTTGTTAAATAGTAACCATATATCCTCCAATTTTATTACAAATACACTATGATTCTCACAGACTGTAGACGAATAATCTATTGCTTCTACTTATCTATGCACAATGACATAGAATCCTATTACTTAAATATTTTAATAAATTATTCATTCATTTATTTATACTTTCACACATTCATCCAACGAATATTTATTGAGCATCTACTCATCACCAGGTTTTTTTTATATCTGCTGGAGAATCAACAGTGAGTGAAGTTAGATGCCATTTTATATATTCTTAAAGATAACTTAAGAAAGCAGTGCACTGAATTTTTGAAGTAATTAAAAACATAATAATTGAGAAGAATAGAAGTAGTAAAACTCTCTTTACGAAGTGCCTCCATAATTAGTTCATATTGACTGTCTTCATTTACCATTCATGACAAGAAGGGGAGATTTTGAATTTAAGCTATTCATGTGCACTCTAAATAGTGTTTCTCTTAAAAATAAAATGTGCAAATAAGTCAGTCAGAGAAAGACAATTATATGATCTCACTCATATATGGAATTTAAGAAACAAAACAGAGGATCATAGGGGAAGGGAAGGAAAAATAAAACAAGAAGAAATGAGAGAGGGTGACAAACCATAAGAGACTCTTAATCACAGGAAACAAACTGAGGGTTGCTGGAGGCAAGGGGAGTGGGGAGATGGGGTAACTCGGTGATGGACATTAAGGAGGGCACCTGATATAATGAGCACTGAGTATTATATAAGACTGATGAATCACTGAACTCTACCTCTGAAACTAATAATACATTATATGTTAATTAATTGATTAAAAAATCAAGTGTTACGATCCTCTGAATTTAGTTATTTAGAAGAATTTCCATGGGGAGGAGGGGATAGACAGACTTAAGCTCTTTTCTTGTCTCTTGAATATTTACTTTATTTCAAAGTGTCAGTTATAAAAACCAGCACCTTTATATAACATCTATAATACAATAAAAATCAGAGTTAACATTTCAAAAATTGTGTCCTTAATGTTAATTTTCCCTCCCCAACAAGAATCACAGTCAGGTAGTAAATTTAGGAAAGAGAGTAATTTTATTTCAACTTCACTCCCAAGTTATTCACTGTACTGAATATCTCTCTCCTGTCCAGTGTGTTGTCCCATGTACTTTGGAGGTATGGGGAGGGGTGAACGTGAGGCAGATCTGAGCTTATTCTATGGCCCCATCTTTACATTTCTCAACACTCTTATCTTAAAAAGTTGTTTGCTGAGGATCTGGAGAAAATCAAAGAAAGCTAAACATACAAGAGAAGGAATTTTAAACAGCACACTAAACAAAAATATTCAATATTTTACCACAGACAGCAAAACTATTCAAGATCAGTTTCCTTGTGTGCAAGCTCAGAGCCTAAATAGATTGAAACTCATCCAAAATGTTGAGACCAACCAATTTTTTTATATTTGTACATTTACTGGGTCAGATATGATAAGAAATATGGCTACATATAGTCTTTAAACCAGTTTGTATGAATATTCACACATTTCAGTACATGATTTTGACAGACATGAATGTACACTGCTCCCCCAAACCAAGCTACGTATGGTATGCAATATACAGTATTATCAATACGTTGTAAAAAAACTGATATATTCTGAATTGTAAATCAAAGATGACCCTGAGGGTTTCTAACCCCAAGACATCAAAGACATACACACAACAATTTCTTTTTTTTGTTGTTTTTAAGATTTTATTTATTTATTTGACAGAGAGAGACACAGCGAGAGAGGGAACACAAGCAGGGGGAGTGGGAGAGGTTGAGAAGCAGGCTCCCCGCAGACCCTGGGATCATGACCTGAGCCAAAGGCAGTCGCTTAGCCGACTGAGCCACCCAGGCGCCCACACACAACAATTGCTCTCCAAAATACCTCCTAATTGACTAATTGACTTCCTGGTTGACTAAAATTTTTAGCACGTTTTGATAGCAAGTGCTGACCAGCTAATTTTCACACACTCTGCTGGGAAATAACATAACCAGATCTGATTTACTGATTTGTGAATAGTGTTTGTGAATATCAGTAGGCTATAATATTGTGGCTTTTGACATTTAAAGTCCTGTAAGACAACATAATGAGAGATGGTGAGGAGCACATGATGAAGAAGCCTTGTTACTCCAAAATCTATGGAGCCATCCTAGTTAAATAGAAGATCTGAAATGGAGGTAACCTAGGCTCACTAGCAATATGAACTGAAGTGATGATTCTTTCTTATGTAATAAGCTCAGCTAATAACCACTGGTTCAGGTATATACCCACCTTTTTTCCAAAGACTAACATTAAGTTTCAGAGATAGTCCAGTGTAAACTCCAAGAGAAAAAAGTTGCATTCTTCTAAATCTCCCTTATATAAATCAACCAAGAGACTTTAAACTGATGATGCTTGAGATCTCATATACACAAACATGTACAGATAAGTGGCAGTCAGGGTGTGTATATTATAATATTAACAGTGATTATTCTGAGCATGGGTATTAGGAATAGTATTATTTTCACTTTATCAGTATTTTCCAATTTTTCAATAAACATGTATGACTTGCAAAAAAAATAAAAAAATAGAAGTCATGCTCCCAACCAATTTTTTTTATATAAACTTTAATTTTAGAGGAGTTTTAAGTTTGCAGCAAAATTGAGGGGAAGATACAGAGACTTTCCATATTCCCCTTGCTTCCACACATGTAAATCCTCCTCCATTATCAACACCCCCAGCAAGAGTCATACATTGGTTACAAATGATGAATCTACGTTGACACATCATGAGCACCCAGAGTCCATGGATGACATTAGGGTTCACTTTTGATGTTGTACATTCTATAGCTAGTATCATAAAGAGTAGTTTCAATGTCCTAAAAATCCTCTGTGCTCAGCCTATTATTCATCCCTCCCGCCCCCATTCATCCCTTCCCCAGAAAACCAATGGTCTTTTTCCTGTCTCCATAGTTTTTGCCTTTCCAGAAAGTCATATAGTTGGAATCATACAGAATGTAGCCCATAGAGTTGGCTTCTTTCACTTAGCAATATGCATTTAAGGTTACTCCATATTTTTTCATGGCTTAATAACTCATTTCGTTTTAGCTCTGAATAATATTCCATTGTCTGAATGCACCACAGTTGATTTATCCATTGACCTACTGAAAGATATCTTGGTTGCTTCCAAGTTTTAGCAATTATGAAGAAAGCTGCTATAAACATTCATTGCAGGTTTTATGTAGATAGAAGTTTTCAACTCTCTCTGGTAAATACTAAGGAGCACTATTGCAGGATCATATAATAAAGTATATGTATTTTTGTAAGAAACTGCCAAACTGTCTTCTAAAATGGCTGTATTATTTTGCATTCCCACCTGTGATGAATGAGAGTTCTGCTTGCTCCACATTCTCACCAGCATTTGGTGTTCTCAGTGTTCTGGGTATTGGCCATTCTAATAAGTATATAGCACCATTTTGTTGTTTTAATGTGCATCTCCCTGATGACATAAGTATAGAGCATCTTTTCATATGCTTTTTTTTCATCTATATATCTTCTTTGGTGAGGTGTCAGTTAAGGTCTTTGGCCCATTTTCTAATCAGGTTGTTTGTTTTCTGATTGTTGTGTTTTAAGTATTCTTTGTATATTTTGTATAACACTCCTTTATCAGATGTGCCTTTTGCAAATAGATTCTCCCAGTGTCTGACTTGTCTTCATTCTCCTGACAGTATCTGTTGCAGAGCAGAAATTTTTAATTTTTTTAGAGATTTATTTATTTGTTTATTTGAGAGAGAGAGAGAGAACAGAGAGAGCAGGGGAAAGGGCAGAGGGAAAGAATCTCAAGCTGACTCCCTGATGAGTGAGGTGCCTGACTTGGGTCTTGATATGACCCTAAGATCATGACCTGAGCCAAAATCAAGAGTTGGACACTCAATGGACTGAGGCATCCCTCAAGGCACCCCAGAAATTTTTAATTTTAATAGATTAAGCCTTTGTGTTTTATATTAAAACACATATATACACATTATATTAAAAGTCATAGCCAAATCCAAGATCTCTAGAAGTTTTATAATTCTGTGTTTTACATTAGGTCTATGATACACTTCAATTTTTGTGAATTACTATTAAAAGTCTTTGTCTAGATTCATTTTTTTGCATGTAGATATCCAATTGTTCCAGTTCCATTTGTTGAGTAGACCATCCATTATGCTTTTGCTCTTTTGTCAAAGATCAATTGACTAAATAAATATACATGAGGATGTATTTCTGGGCTCTATTCTGTTCCAGTAATCTATTTGCCTAGTCTTTGCCAATACCAGTTTCTTGGCTACTGCAGTGTTATAGTAAGTCTTAAAGTTGGATAGTATCAATCCTCCAACACTGTTCTAATGGAATATTGTGTTGGTTATTCTGGGGTTTTGCCTTTTTTACCATGACCATCATTCATCTTCATATTAAGTTTCAGAATCAGTTTGATAATATCCACAAAATAACTTGCCAGGATTTGGATGGGGATTGCATAGAATATACAGATCAAGTTGGGAAGAACTGATGCCTTGACAATATTGAGTCTTGTTATCCATGATCATTTACTATCTCTCCTTTTATTTCTTCTTTGGTATCTTTTAGCAGAGCTTTGTAGTTTTCCTCATGTAGAACTTGTATATATTGTTAGATTTATACCTAAGTATTTCTTTTCTGGTAATGTACTATTGTAAATGTCAGTATGTTTTTAATTTCAAATTTCACTTGTTCATTAGTGGTATATAGGGCAGTGATTGACTTTTGTATATTAACCTTGTATCCTGCAAATTTGTTATAGTCATTTATTACTTTTAGGAGATTTTTGTTGATTCTTTCAGATGTTCTATATAGACAATTATGCCATCTGTGAACAAAGACAGTTTTATTTCTTCATTCCCAGTTGGTATAATTTTACTTTTCTTCTTGTCTTCTTACATTAGCTAGAACTTCCATTACAGTGTTGAAAAGAATTGTAAGAAAGCACAACCTTACCTGTTCTTTATCTTTTTGGGAAAGCTTAGAGTTTATCACCAGTAACTATGACATTAGCTCCAAGTTTTTTGTAGATAGTCTCTTTCAGGTTGAGAAAGTCCCTTATATTCCTAGTTTACTGAGAGTTTTTATCATTAATGCATGTTGGGTTTTTTCAAATTAATTTACTGCATCTATTGATATAATGATGTGCTTTTTCTTTATTAGCCTGTTGATGTGATGGATTACATTAATAGACTTTCAAATGTTGAACCAGCCTTGCATAAATAGAATAAATCACACTTGGTTGTGATATATTTTTATACATTGTTGGATTTGATTTAAATATTTTTTTCTGAGGATTTGGCTTCTACGTTCATGAGAGATATTGGTCTGTAGTTTTTTTTCTTGTAATGTCTTTGTCTGGTTTTGGCACTAGGGTAATGCTGACCTTATAGAATCACTTAGGAAGTATTCCTTCAGTTTCTATCCCCTAAAAGGGACATAGAGATTTGGTATAATTTCTTCCTTAAATATTTGGTGCAATTCACCAGTGAACTAATCTGGGTCAGCTGCATTTTGTATTGGAAAGTTATTAAATATTGCTTTAATTCCATTTGATTCCATTGGTTCTATCAATTTCATTGATTCATTGTCAGTTTTTTTCTTGTGTGAGTTTTGGCAGGTTGTATCTTTGAGAAGAATTAGTTTGTTTCATCCAGGTTATCAATTTGTGGGCATTGTTGTTCAATAATCTTTTATAATCATTTTAATGTCCATGGAATCTGTAATGGTTCCCCCTTGTTTCATTTCTGATATTAGTAATTTATGTTCTCTTTCTTTTTCCTTAATTAGCCTGGCTAGGGGCTTATATCTTGTATTAATCTTTTCAAAGAACCACTTTTTAGGTTTTTTTTTTTAAATTTTCTTTATTTGTTTCCGGGTTTTTCATTGAATTCTGCTCTATTTTTTTATTTCTTTTCTTTTGCTTAATTGGGATTTATTTTACTTTTTTTTCTTTTTTAGTTTCCTATGGTGAGAGCTTAGAGCATTTATTTTAGATCTTTCTTTTTGTCTAATATATACATTCATTAGGTGATATACATGCCCCTCTAAGCACTGCTTTCACTGCATTACACAAATTTTTCTAAGTTGTGTTTTCATTTTCATTTAGTTTAAAATATCTTTTAATTTCTCAAAATTATGGTATTGTATTGTTTTCTGCAGTGACTGCACCAGTCTGCATTCCTGCAGATAGTGCTTGAGTGTTCATTTTTCTCCACATCCTCGCCAACACCCATCATTTCTTGTGTTGTTGATTCTAGCCATTCTGACAGATGTGAGGCAATATCTCAATGTAGTTTTGATTTACATCTCCCTGATGATGAATGATATTGAGTGTCTTTCCATGTGCTTGTTGGCCATCTGTATGTCTTCTCTGGAAAAATGTCTGTTCATGTCTTCTGCACATTGTTAAACTGGATTATTTGGGTTTTTTTGGGCGTTGAGGTTTATAAGTTCTTTATATATTTTGGATACTAACCCTTTATCAGATATGTCATTTGCAAATATTTTCTTCCATTCCATAGGTCGCCTTTTAGTTTTATTGATTGTTTCCTTCCCTGTGCAGAAGCTTTGTATTTTGGTGTAGTCCCAATAGTTTATTTTTGCTTTTGTTTCCCTTGCCTTAGGAGACATATCTAGAAAGAAGTTACTACAGCCGATGTCAGAGAGGCTACTGTCTGTGTTCTCTTTTA
This sequence comes from Leptonychotes weddellii, assembly GCF_054177405.1. Lineage (NCBI taxonomy): Eukaryota > Metazoa > Chordata > Mammalia > Carnivora > Phocidae > Leptonychotes > Leptonychotes weddellii. The sequence goes on from NC_138370.1 coordinate 7,883,567, forward strand.
GGATTTTTAATGGTTTCAGGTCTCACATTAAGTCTTTAGTCCATTTTGAATTTGTTTTGTGTATGGTATAAAAAAGTGGTCCAGTTTCATTCTTTTGCATGTTGCTGTCCAGTATCCCCAACACCATTTGTTGAAGAGACTTTTTCCCATTGGATTTTTTTTTTCCTGTTTTGTCAAAAAATAATCAACCATATAGCTGTGGGTTCATTTCTGGATTTTCTGTTCTGTTCTATTGATCTATGTGTCTGTTTCTGTGCAAGTACCATACTATTTTGATTACTACAGCATTATAGTATAACTTGAAATCCAGAATTGTGATGCCTCCAGCTTTGCTTTTCTTTTTCAAGTTTCCTTTGACTATTCAGGGTCTTTTATGGTTCCATACAAATTTTAGGATTGTTCTACCTCTGAAAGAATGCTTTGGGTATTTTGATAGGGATTGCATTAAATGTGTAGATTGTTTTAGGAATTATAGACACTTTAACAACATTTGTTCTTCCAGTGGATGGGGTCTATCTTGAAGAGTGTTCCATGTGAGCTTGAGGAAAATGTGTGTTCTTCTGTTTGTGCGTGAAATTGTCTGTAGATATCTGTTAAATCCAGTTTATTGATAGTATTATTGACTACAATTATGTCTTTACTGATTTTCTGCCTACTGGATCTCTTCATTTCTGATAGAGAGCTATTGAAGTCTCTAGCTATAATAGTGGACTCATCTATTTCTCTTTGCCATTCCATCAGGTTTGCCTCATGTATTTTCATGCTCTGTTATTAGGCACATGCATGTTAAGGACTGTTAAATGTTTTAGAGTATAGACTCTTATCATTATGTAATGCCTCCTCTTTATCACTGACTGATACTTTTCCCGACTCTGAAATCTGCTCAGTCCAAAATTAATATAGCTACTTCTACTTTCTCTTGATTACTGTTAGCATAATATACCTTTCTCCATCTATTTATTTTTAATTTATTTGTGTCTATATTTAAATTTGGGTTCTTATAGACATCATATACCTGCATATTGTTATTTGATCCACTTTGATAAGGGGAGCCATTTGATCTGCTCTACATTTTAATTGGTGCACATAGACCATTGACATTCAAAGTGATTATTGATATAGTTGGATCAATATCTACCATATTTGTTACAGTTCTCTATTATTGCCTATGTTCTTCCTATTTTTTTTTCCACTCTTTTTCTTCCTTTTGATGTTTTGGTTGAGCATTTTATATGATTCCATTTTTTTTCTCCTCTCTTAACATATCAACCATACTTCTTTTGCTCTCTGTCTCTGTCTCTCTCTGCCTCTCTGTCTCTCTCAGTGGCTTTCCTAGAGTTTGTAATATACATTTACTACTAACCCAACTCTACATTCAAATAACTCCATAGCACTACATGGGTAGTGTGAAAACTTTATAATAATAAAAATAATCCTAATTCCTCCCTCTTGTCCTTTGTATAATTGTTGTAATCCTTTTCACTTATATGTGAGCATATATATATATATATGACTATATATCCAAATATATTTTAATTATTATTATTTTGAACAGACTGTCATTAGATCAATTAATAAAGGTTTCATTTCACCATCATTTGTTCCTTCTGCAATATTTTCCTCTTTATGTTGATCAGAATTTCTGACCTGTTTTATTTTCCCTTCTCTCTAAAGAACTTCTTTTAACATTTCTTGCAAGGTAGATCTACTTGCAACAAACTCCCTCAATTTTTTGTTTGTCTGAGAAGGTCTTTACTTCTCTTTCACCTCTGAAAAATAATTTCACAAGCTTCAGAATACCAGGTAGCTGCTTTATTCCCTCAACCCTTTAAATATTTCATTCCACTCTCTTCTTACTTGCATGGTTTCTAAGGAAAAGTCAGATGTAATTCTTATCTTTGCTCCGCTGTAACTAGGATGTTTTTCCCTTTGGCTTCTTTCAAGATTTTTTTTCTTTATAGTTGATTTTCCATAGTTTGAAAATGATATACCCAGGTGTAGTTTTGTTTTGTTTGTTAGTTTGGTATACATCCTGCTTAGTGTTCTCTGAGTTACTTGTACCCATGGTTTGGTATCTCACATTAATTTGGGGAGATACTTGGACATTATTATTTCAGATATTCATTCTATTCTTTTCTCTCTTTCTTCTCCTGGTATTCCCACTATGCGTATGTTACACCTTTTGTGGTTGTCTCGCAGTTTTTGGATAGTCTGTTCTATTTTTTCATTCTTTTTTCTGTGTGCTTTTCAGTTTTGGAGGTTTCTACTGAGAAAACCTCAAGCTCAAAGACTTTTCCTCAGTCATGTCTGGTTTACTGATAAGTCTATCAAAGGCATTCTTCATTTCTGTTCCAGTGATTTTAATCTCTAGCATTTCTCTTGTTTTTTTGCTGAGGATTTCCATGTCTCTTCTTACATTGCCCATCTGTTCTTATATGTTGTCTACTTTACCAATTAGAGTCATTAGCATATTAACTAAAGGTGTTTTAAATTCCCAGTCTGATAATTCCAACATCTCTGCCATATGAGTCTGGTTGTGAAACTTGGTCTGTCTCTTCAAATTTTTTTTTGTTTTGTTTTCTAATATTTCTTTAATTGTCTTCTTATAGTCAGACATGATGTACTGGGTAAAAGGAGCTGCTGTAAATAGGCCTTTAGTAATGTGGTGGTAAAATGTGGGGGATGGGGAAGCATTCTATAGACCTATGGTTAGGTCCTAGTATGTTATTGAGCCTTTGTCTCTGGAGTATGAACTTCACAAGTGCTTTTGGTATCTCCACTTGACCCCTTAGGTAAGACAGGATTGGGGGGAGTGAGCTTGAGTTGGGTAATTCCGTTCTCCCACATAGAAGACTAGAAAGAGCTGAAGTTGAGTATTTTCCTTGCTCCAATTCAGTTAGATTCTGATAAAACTCCAGCAGGTTGGCTCTGGTAAAACAGTATCTCCTTGGGGGAGGTCTTGTGAAGAGCAGTGCTCTGATGTATTTAAAAATGTTTCTTTTTCCCCTCCCCTTGCAGGATGCATAAAGGGATTTTTCTCCGATACTCACACTAGGATCCTGGTAGATTCAAGAGGTAAAATCCACAAAAGTTGGGGACCCTTGATGACTGGGTTTCCTTGGAGTTTTTAGCTCTCATACTTGCCCACATAGCACCTCCAATGATTCATCGGTTATGCATCAGAATTTCCTACTCATCACCGGTTCACACTGGTTTGTGCTTCCCTAAGTTGTGATTCTCTGTATTTGCCTGTTAGTGTCTCCAATTTTGGAGGCAGCAGTTTGGCATGTGATTTCACTTCACTTATGGATCTAAGTAGGGTTGTTTATTATCTATTTTTTCAATGCTTTACTTACTGTTAGGATTGAGTGGTGGCTCTTTTTTTTATGTTCAATTAGCTAACATATAATGGATCATTAGCTTTTGAGGTAGTGTTCAATGATTCATTGATTTCATATAACACCCAGTGCTCATCACAACATGTGCCCTCCTTAATACCTATCACCTTGTTACCCCATCCCCTCACCCCCCTCCCTTCTGTAACCCTCAGTCTGTTTCCTGGAGTCTTTTCTTAGACTTTTTTTTTTTTTTAAGATTTTATTTATTTATTTGAGAGAGAGAGAAAGAGAGCGTGTGCATACAAGCAAGGGTAGCGGGGAGGAGCAGAGGGAGAGGTACAATCAGACTCTATACAGAGCTTGGAGCCCAACTTGGGGCTCTATCCCACAACCTTAAGATCACGACCGGAGCCAAAATCAAGAGTCAGAGGCTTAACTGACTGAACCACCCAGATGCCCCTGAGTTCCTTAACTTCCCAGTTTGAAACTGAATGTCCCCACCAAGTTTTATATATAGATAGAATGGTTGTATTTAACTCTCCCAGAGACAAAGGTTTTTACTAAAGTTTGTGAAATAACAAAAAGTAAATATACAGTGTTACATGCAAATAGAGATTTATTTATTAGATTCACTTTGCTCTTGTGATAAGCTTGGCTATAGGCTTCACTCAATCTCCACAGAAATACAGCAGAAAGAGGACTTTGTCTTCCAAACTTTAATTTGAATACTCCCTCTGTCATCTGTCAACTAGGTGATCGGTGGACATGACATCTAACTACTCTAGTACTTAAGTCTCTTATTGTAAAATCAGGCATATATGTATATACTCTTATTGTTTTAAGAACAAAGATAATGTTTAAAGAACCAATCAGAATATATTGCAAAAAATAGGAGCTTACAAAAGAAATGTATTATTGTTATTGTTATATTAAGTATAACTCATGACTTTTTAGTCAGAAAATAACAGACAAAATCAGAGATGGTTATAGAAACCTATATTATTAAATTATGTTTAAGTATATCTTTAACTGTGTTCTATTAATATATTGTTTATTTTTATCTTAACAAGTAAGATTTTTTTTTTAAAAATTTTATTTATTTGACAGAGAGACACAGTGAGAGAGAGGGAACACAAGCAGGGGGAGTGGGAGAGGGAGAAGCAGGCTTCCCGCCGAGCAGGGAGCCTGATGCGGGGCTCGATCCCAGGACTCCGGGATCATGACCTGAGCCGAAGGCAGACGCTTAACGGCTGAGCCACCCAGGCGCCCCTCAGTAAGATTTTTTTTTTTTTTAAACTAAAACTTTTTCTTTATTCTCATCCATCTCCTACTGTGCAATAGCAAATTTGTGTTGTTTAAGTTACTAGGTATGTATCTGTGTTCATTTCTAACAGCAGACATAGAAACTAAATATAAGCTCCTGCTCATATTTTTAAGGCTCTCAAAAATATAATATTCTCTTTTTAAGAGAAAAAAGGATAATTTTCTCCGGAAATATGTCCTTTCATTTTCCATAAGCGTTTATCTACTTGTTCAATTCACATGACCCAAATGAGTGGTTTCACTTCAAATCGATATGTGTTATATGAACTGGCATAGTAAAACAATAGAAATGCCTTACTGAGGTAGTGGTATGTTAAGTGAATTGCATAATGTTTAGGTTGCCAAATTCAAAATGGCATACTTTTTCTTTTTTGTTACATATTTAAAATTCAGATTTTGTAAGCTTTGATTAAAGAAGATAGGGTAGGGGCGCCTGGGTGGCTCAGTCGGTTAAGTGACTGCCTTCGGCTCAGGTCATGATCCCAGGGTCCTGGGATCGAGCCCCACATCGGGCTCCCTGCTCAGTGGGAAGCCTGCTGCTCCCTCTTCCACTCCCCCTGCTTGTGTTCCCTCTCTCCTGTCTCTCTCTCTGTCAAATAAATAAAAAAATCTAAAAATAAATAAAAATAAAATAAAAAATAAAGAAGATAGGGTAGGCGTGTCTGGGTGGCTCAGTGGGTTGAGCGACCAACTCTTGATTTCTGCTCAGCTCATGATCTCAGGGTTGTGAGATGGGGCCGTGCTTCCTGGCTCCAAGCTCGGCGGCGACTCTGTTTAAGATTCTTTCCTTCCCTCTCCCTTTGCCCCTTCCCCTGCCCGTTCTCTCTCTCTCTCAAATAAACAAATAAATCTTTTAAAAAATAAAGGACATAGGGTAACACATTTGCTGGTTATGAGATGAATTAGTTTGGATATTCTTTGTTCTAGTGCAAGATGTGATGTATTGTAAAAAAAGTGGCAGAAAATATATTTGTCAGAAATAACAAGATTCATTAAGTAACATAATCTTTTTCAGGCCTATTCTTTTAAATGAAAGAAAAATAAATGTATGATAAAATATTTAAATGAGTGCCATAGGTTCATTAAAATGAATAACTAAACTATCAGCATGGGGAGATAGGTCAGTGATAATACAAAATAAATCACAAAAAACTTGAACAAGAAAGTTTTCATTAAATTAATAGAATTAATTAATACAGATACAAAGTATATTATGTGGACAACTGCTTCTAGAACTGAAACAGAATTATTGATCATCAAGCACTTATGACAATTATTTATTTATACTTAATTTGTTACAACTAACAGCAACTAAATGTGTATTAATACATATGTGTATTGATGTGGGAATGTATTGTACCTTTTTGGGCAAATATTTGTGAATAAACCCTGGGTGGGAAATTTCTCCTTTGTTTCCTCATAGATTACAACTACTGTGTGTAGTTTTGAAATTAAAAACTAAATTTTGAAGGAACAGTCCACACAAGATCCCTCTCATTTCTGACACCCCTACAAGTTTGGGGGGTTCCCAAATCCACTCTCAGTTTTGAAAACTCACTAGAGGAACTCACAGAGTTTCCTGATAGCTCCTACACTTGCAGTTAGGGTCTATTACATGGAAAAGATACATATTAAAATCAGTGGAGGTTGGAAGTGCATAGGGCAGAATCCAGGAAAATTTCAAACACAAAACTTCCATTGTCCTTTCCTATTGGAATTGGATAGCATTCCGTTCTTGACATGGATGTGTGACAATACACATCACATGGAGGACTGACAACCAGGAAACCTCATAGGAATCCTGATGTCCCCAGTCTTTATTGGGGCTACAACATAGTGATATAGTGGACTGCCCACAGGATTGATCTCAGTTTCCAGCCCTTTAGGATGTCCAATTGATACTGGTTGACCTAAACATCCCACCTTTAATCATATTGTTGGTGTGGCTCAAAGCCCCCACCCTAAATCACACCATTAGTTTCTGGCAGGCCAAATCCCCCAGGCAAACAAAGGTACTCCAATTAAGCATGACATTCCAAGGGCTTAGACATCACTTTCCAGAACTTGAGGACAAAAGAAAGACCCATCTTGGAAAAGATTAAATCTTTTAATATATAGTTTGCATATAGTTTTTAAATTTAAATATCACACATATATTTTATAATGCACACGCTGTGATGAATTATCAAGTAATAAACATACCACTACTTAGGTCAAGAAATAAAATATTACAGGGGCGCCTGGGTGGCTCAGTCGTTAAGCGGCTGCCTTCGGCTCAGGTCATGATCCCAGAGTCCTGGGATCGAGTCCCACATCGGGCTCCCTGCTCAGCGGGAAGCCTGCTTCTCCCTCTCCCACTCCCCCTGCTTCTGTTCCTGCTCTCGCTGTCTCTGTCAAATAAATAAATAAAATCTTAAAAAAAAAAAAAAGAATTCTTTAAAAAAAAAAAGAAATAAAATATTACAAGAACACCCTTGCTCTTCACAAAGATCAACATTTGCCTGCATGATTATAAAAGACTCCAAAGCTTTTTCTTGAAATCAATTCATATTTTATTATCAGGTCAAAAAAATTGAAAAAGGATACAGTTGATGAAAGTAATAAATGATATAAGAAAAAGTTGGTATATTTTATGAAATTAGCAAAAAGGTAGCCCTCAAACTTGTATATTTCACATGAAATAGGGGAAATTTTGTCTGTTCTATCTATCTTACTACCTTCAGATACCTTTTCAGATATTTAACTACATTTTAGCTACGTAACTACTCTGCAATATTAAGCATTTTGTTTACTGAGAAATACATCAGATGAAAACACAACCTCACAAAAGAAAACAGTGTTTACATCTGTCACTTCGATCATTGTTTTTACATAGAAAGTCAAACTCAGGCTTTCAAAAACACACTTCTGAAATATACATATCACATTTTCATTAATAATGCATCATTTTCTTATGAAATATATCCATGTTGCCAGTTTTATAGGAGTTTCATTTTCAAGAAATAATTATGTATAAAAATGTTTAAATGTTTAGAATTTAATGAAATAAAATACAGAACTTTAATTTGAAAATGGAATAACATCCCTATTGAAACATCCAGCCATGAATAAGACACACCAGGGTATACTAATAAAATTAATTATTTGGCAGGACACCTGGGTGGCTCAGTGGGTTAAGCGTCTGCCTTCAGCTCAGGTCATGATCCCAGGGTCCTGGGATCGAGTCCTCCACTGGGCTCCTTGCTCAGCGGGGAGCCTGCTTCTCCCTCTGCCTGCCACTCCGCCTGCTTGTACTCTCAATCTCTCTGACAAATAAATAAATAAAATCTTAAAAAAAATTAATTATTTGGCAAATATTTTTATTTAGAGTTAGTTTTCAAGGAAACGTTATTCTAATTCTGGATTAGGTTAAAATATGTATATCAAGACTTGTGACATGTTTGAAATGCTACTTTACCTTAACACTGAAAAGTTAGTTCCAATTCCCCAGGTGCCAGCAGAAGAAACCAAACTCCTAGGTCAGAAAGAGAGAACTTTATTACAGTACAGCCAGAAGCTTATGCTTTGTGTTCACATTGGTTATCTATCACCCCAACAGTCCCACAGAGAAGAGGCAGAGGCCACCTAGGTGGATGCCTTACACACAGTAATTCTGTGTCACAGCTGAGGAAACTCACATTTAGGAAACTTCATTTTTTTAAAAGCTGCTAGCAGACCCATCCAGCCATTGCCCCTAAAGGAGACATTATCTTTGCTATCTTAGTCAGGAAATAAATCTGCATTCTGTCACAGATGGAGACACTGTTTCAAGGCTCCTTCCACTATAATCATCCTTGGAAAATAATCTGGAACAAAAGCTGACACAAGATATGAAGTAATAGCATGGTGAATTGTCACCCGAGAGTAAGAGCATTACGATTTTCAGTATAAGACTACAAAAGTAGCAAGATTTACTAACTTATTCAATATTATTCATAGGCCGAGAAAATATGTGACGGCATACAATGATAGAAATTAATTTTATAAATCAAATATGTTTTGACATAATTATAGTTACTGAAAAAAAACATGTAAGCTTAAATTGCTGATTGTGATACTTTTGAAGACCTATGTTTTGATCTAACCAATGCCTTCAGTGACATTTCTGGTGATACTTTGCACTTGAGATATTTTTGGCAGCCTGCTTGGGGACAAAAAAAAGAAGAAGAAAAAGAAGAAGAAAAGAAAGAAAAAGAAAAAAAAAAAAGAGCCTCACCATAAGAGAAAGGCACCAAAATTCAATCCATGTGTCCACACATACCTGTCCACATATACACATATAATCCAAAGATCTACAGGTCAGGAAAGTCATAACATATCTTACCAATGTGTCTTTATTTTCTTCATAGAAATCAAAAATTAGTAAATAAGGGGAAAACTGGCAAGCACATTTTTCATGAAATAATTTTATAATGATTTAAGTGGTGGTGCACCTGATGTAGGGACAGCCCATTAAATAAAGACATGATGACTGTGATATAAATCCATTAAATTTACACCCATATTAAAGTAATCTTTAATTTCATCTAAGGGTAATTGGGTAAAGCTTTACTAATCATACTCTAAATGTGACTCTAAATCAGGGGCTGGCAAATTACTACACATGGCTCCAGTCTGGTCTGGAACCTATTGTTGCAGCCCCAAATTACGAACAGTTTTTACAGCTTTAGGGCTCAAAATAAAAATAACTTTTGATGACATATGAAAATTATATGAAATTCAAATGTCAGGGTCCAAGTTCTACTGGAACACAGCCATGCTTTCCTTCTTTCTTTCTGTCTGTCTGTCTCTTTCTTTTCTTTTTAACATATTGCCCATGACTGCTTTTGCACTACAATCAGGAGCAGAGTTGGGTAGTTGTGACACAGAACTTAAAGCCCTCAAAGCCTGAAATATTCGCTATTTGGCTTCTTACAAAAAAGAAAATGTGTCTCAGTTCTAAAACATTCTTTCTAACTACAAAGGTTCATGAAGGCTTGTGCTGATGTTATTCTTATGAAATCTTACACGGGCTCTATAGTAAAGTATTTTTAGTAAAAATTTCTCATATAATTATCGATAAAATACCAAAAAAGATGTAAATTATTTTATTCATTAATTCAAAATAATATATTCATTAATTCAAAATAATAAAAAGAAAGCAACCCAATGGAAATATAGCAAATATACAGTGGTTTCCTAAATAAGACATTTTAAAAAACCTAAAATAACAACTATAATAATGAATCGTGTCTTGAGTTTAGTGCTAGGGAAGTATTGGCTCTTATAGTCTTCTGAAACAATAAATGAAAAGTACTGAATAGGGACCATGGGCTTCAATCTAAACTTCTCTGAGTAATTCTTTCTCTCTCTCTCTCTTTCTTTCTTTCTTTCTTTTTAAGTTGGAAGAAGTATTGGAAATCAACTAACTCAGCTAATCATCACGTTAGAGCTGAAGAAACTGAAGATGAGAAGTATTAGTGGCAAGACTGAAATGCACTCCTTCTGCCTTATTTTCTGCTGTGGAAGCTCCATGAACTCTGGCCACCATTTTGTGTTGCTTCTATTTGACAAAGGTATTTCTTTCTTTTTCAATATTTTTTAGCTAATCCAATTTAAACTTTATTGATGAAAGCTTATCCACATGGGTTAATTAATATTAGAATAAAATTAATATGTGATGTATTATCACATTATTTATCTACCTCTTTACCAATAAATAAAATGTTTATCAACAGTATTTCCCCTGATAGAATTCTGTGATGTCATTTCTCATATTTAAATTACTCAAGCTTGTGATTGCTTTTTTTAAAAAATATATATTATGTATGGGGCAATATACTGATAGAAGAACCTAAAATATAAAGATAAAAAGTAATAAAAAGGACTGCTTGATGCGGCATGTAGTAAAATATATTTAATATTTATATATTTTAAAATAAATTATCCTAGTAATATCAGTAAACATAGAAAGTTAAAACGTAGGACACAACTCTTGACCTTTAAATTTAAATTTAAATGAGAATATAAAAAGTTATTTTTTTTTGAGAAAGGTATAAATGTGGTTGTCAGTTATATTGAAAATTATGAAGAAAAAGAAATAATTGAATGATGCCTCAGGCATCAAATGCCGTTTCTTCATCTGATCATGAGTGAAATGATTTGCATGATTTCATTTGCTGTTAAGCTTGAAAACTTTGAATAGCTTTTGAGTGCCAAAATTTTAAAATATTGTGTAAAAAATAAAATAAAATATTGTTTCATTAGTCATGTGATGCAATATATTTTAAAGTGCATCCTGCACTGAAGTTATACATAAATCATATTAAATTGTCCAGAAAGGGACAAAAAGAGAACAGCATTAATTTCTTTATATGATGTTATTCTCATATTCAGTATTCTTGAAATTATAAAATATTAGAGCTTTAAATGAGATGAAGCCATTATGTTTCCACAATTGTCTAATTGCCTACACTTATGATCACTATAGTGTGTATGTGTGTGTGTGTGTGTGTCTGTGTGTTTGGTCAGTTATAGGTATAAGTAACCTATGTTATCAACATTCCATTCTATTTAACTTGTCAAATTTATTTCACGCTAAGAAAGTAGCTATGGTAATTGACAGTGGTATGATAAGCTAATCTATCACAGAGCAATTATCAGTTGTTGTCTCAAATTTCCACTTAGAAATGTGATATCTTCCCCTCAAAAAATCATGGGAGGTATTAGATAATATTTTAATTACTATGTAGTAGGATAAAATTCTGTATGTTAGTTAAATCATGCCTTAAATAAACCTACGTGTATGCATATCTAAAATAAAATTTGCATGTATAATAATAAGGTCAAGATCGCTGGGGTCTGGGTGGCAATGGACTAGTGAAATAAGTATATGGGAATGATTTGCCAAGTTTTTAAAGAAGCAATTTAGGCAGGGTTCTTGCCGATCCCAAGCATTGCGTCTATTATGTGTTCAAAAGCCATAATTATTTCAAAAATAGACATTTAAGGAAACCAGATAATTAGTCCAGTACAGCTGGTATAAAAACTACTGGCACAGATATTGGTATCATTAAAAATCTGGCAAAGTATCTTATAAGCATTACCTCTGGGCAAATCAAACAAATTAAGCACCTAAGTATTTTTTTAGAACATAAGAAAGTATACATGGAGAACTCCTGATCGGGCTCCTAAATTCAAGAAACCCTAACAACAGAAGAGCAATCCAATATTAGTTTTCTTGCTGTTTATTTAAAAATGACCTTATATTTTACTTACTCAGAATTGCAATGTGTTTTACTTAAATCAGAACATTCTTTGTGAACTCAATTATTTTCAGTTTTTGTTCATTTTGTTGTTTTTCTTTGTTATCTATATATTTTCAAATTTCTTTTTTTCTCTAATATTGTCTTATTGTGAAATATATCATACACATGAAAGATGGTATAAAAGACAAAGGCAGTTTAAATAATGATGTAAAATGTATACTTGTGTATTCACTGACAAACTTAAGAAACAGTACACTAAAAGACAATTTGAGGACCACTGTATGCCTTGATCACATTCCCTTCTCCATGCCAGACTAATGGCAATCATGAATTTTGAGATTCATTCCTTTGCTTTACAGTTTTATCATATATACATATTCATTTTTAAAAATGCATGTTGTCGGGCGCCTGGGTGGCTCAGTTGGTTAAGCGACTGCCTTCGGCTCAGGTCATGATCCTGGAGTCCCTGGATCGAGTCCCGCATCGGGCTCCCTGCTCGGCAGGGAGTCTGCTTCTCCCTCTGACCCTCCTCCCTCTCATGCTCTCTCATTCTCTCTCTCTCAAATAAATAAATAAAATCTTTAAAAAAAAATGCATGTTGTCTATTTTTAATACCAGTAATATTATTCAATTTTATGAGGTTTAATAAAGCAAAACTTCCTTTTTACCCAGGGGACTTTTCACCTAATTAGGGAAGAGGATATTGCTAGAGAAAGGCCAGAGAAGGTCTTCAAAAATTCAGGTCTGAAGTTAATATCCCTTGTTCTGTTAGTCCAAGCTTATTACCAATTTTGTGTTTTACACAAGTTTTAGAATTATATATCATCCTGGTATGTAGAATATCTTGAATTTTATACTGAAAACTTTATACCATGTAATAACTCTGTCTTCCAAGTTATATTATCTGACAAGCCTAAAGCTATATAAGGATTTTGTAAAAATTGAACATTACATGGTAGATATTTTCCCGCTCATTCTGGATCCTTATGTTAAAGATGTTTCTCATGCCAACAGGATTTTGTTATACATTTTATAACATAACTAGACAAGTCAGTCCACTTACTTTTAACATCATCACTGTTATTTATAGGCCTAAATCTAACAATATATTATAAATATCATAATTATATTATATATTATGTTAATATGTAATTATATGTATGTGTTATATTAACATAATTATATAATTTTGTTATATAATATATATTACTTAATATATAATTAAGTATAATTATAACAGCATATTATAACATATTATATTTATTATATTATATTATTCTATTTTATTATTCTATTTGGCACCACTCCCCATTTTTTAATAATTTTTTTATTATGTTATTCACCATACAGTAAATCATTAGTTTTTGATGTAGTGTTCCATGATTCATTGTTTGCATATAACACCTCATGCTCCATGCAATACATGACCTCCTTAACACCCATCACTGGGATCACTCATCCCCCCCGCCCCCTCCCCTCTAAAACCCTCAGTTTGATTCTTGGAGTCCACAGTCTCTCATGGTTCATCTCCCCCTCTGATTTCCTCCCCTTCATTTTTCCCTTCCTTCTCCTAATGTCCTCCATGCTATTCCTTATGTTCCACAAATAAGTGAAACCATATGATAATTGTCTTTCTCTGTTTGACTTATTTCACTAAGCACAGTCTCCTCCAGTTCCATCCATGTTGATGCAAATGTTGGGTATTCATCCTTTCTGATGGCTGAGTAATATTCCATTGTATATATGGACCACATCTTCTTTATCCATTCATCTGTTGAAGGGCATCTCAGCTCCTTCCACGGTTTG
>NC_138370.1:7897819-7916045 GCF_054177405.1 Leptonychotes weddellii
TGTTCACAAGAGCAACAAGGGAGTGAAGCCTCTGTGCTCTGCTTCTAGTCATTTAAATCTCAGCAGGACAGAGGATAGAAAAAAGACAGACAAGTACATGGAATTACTGTATCACAAGTGGAATGGGGTAGACCGCTGGAATCACAGATTTTATACGTGGATGTACATGGTGATGAATTCTTCAGGTGAGAATTCGGAAAGTGAAGATCTCAAAATCTGGCATAAAATCAGTAACGGTCAAATTTTAGGAAGAAGCAGTTGACAGTGAAAGCATTCAGATCTCTTTAGGAAAAAAAAAAAAAAAGACCAAAAAATGAAAGAATGGACATAGGACTGTGTGCTGATTATAGTCACCTCTCCTTTTTCTCATTCCAGCTGCCACAGTTAGGATGATGGTCACTGGACAGACTGTAAACATAGACATTGGAGGAATGTTTAATCTGGATGATTGTATGATGGTCTCATTTAAAAAAAGATCATAAGTGGGAGATATGATACAGTGTCTCATTGATTTTGCTTCTAAATCTCTGAGTAAAGACGAAAAGATGGGAAACAGCAAGGCCATATTGCAGGGAAATTTGTGCTAGGTGTCACCGAGTAGAACATGGCATGGGCTTTCTACTAGGTTGTCCACAGTATATGGGGCACAGGAGAAACTAAATGAGTGACATAATAAGCCTAGGTTTCACATGTTAAATTTGCTCCAACTGGAGTGGTACCTCTTAACAACCTCACTTAGGTATTATCCCAGAGGACCAGAAGATTTCTGGAGGCCATCCTGATGTGGACACTGGTTTTGAATTATATCTCATATTCCATTATCACCCTGAGGACCATCGCCTCATTCTTGACTTGAATCTACCCCTATGAGTATGGTTTAAATTAAAAGTGGTCTTTCTAGTAGTATTGTCATACTTTTTACAAATTTTGAGCTTAATATGCATTTATTTTATAATTGTTTCTTCCTGATTTTGTGCTAAGTTATGTCCTCTCTTCTGACTTTCTGAACTTCATTTTGTCTTCTTTGGACACAAGATGGATAATTTGACTTCGTTTCTGTTAAATTTGATATTGTTAGATTAAACCCATCTCTTGACTCATTCAATGCAACATATTTTCTTCACTTTCCACCACAGTATTATTGCATATTTTATCATTACACCAACCATAAAATTTAATCCAATAATAAACATGTTTTATAGAACATGGATGATGACCACCCTGTACATTATAGTAAGACTCTTTTAATCTAATATGCATAATTACAAGCTTTGTTTCCATGAAAAAAAATCCTATATTATTGTAGCAACGTGTAATTTGGCATGAAAAATGAAGAGGTTCACTTGTTGGGTTTTCTGATTTTTCAGACATTTTATTTTCATTATTTTTAAAAATAATTTTTCAAAATCAGATTAAAGACACTGTAATTTTTCTAACCTATTTCTTGAAAGAAAGGTAAAAAAAAAAACCCTCTTAAAGTTATAATAGTAGCACTCATCCCAAAAATCCTACAAATTAAGAATTACAACAGAGATTAATTTCAATATTAGCTGTGACAAAATATACTTTTCCCAATCTTTGAGATAGCACAGTTCTATTTTAGATAGTTAGCAATTTTATTCAGCAACATCTGTAAAGCATTACACATACACACTCACACACACATTTCAAAGAATAAAGAGAAACATTCTTAAGTACTCTGTGGGTGAACTGGACATATTTAGCAAATAAAAATCAATATCCCTCTGGCACGCACTTTCATCAAGGACTCTTTAATAAAATTTGCTTTTGAAAATTAACAGCCAGTGTAAATACTTCATGTAATCTGCAAGGTCATTCTTTCATTACTATTTTAAAAGCATTTTTAATTTGAAAAAAAATCACATTTTGGTTAAAAAGTATAGACACAAATATCTCAGATTTATATGAATTAACAAAAAGGAAGAGTGTCTCTACTATGTGTATTTTCTTTTTTTTTTTTAAAGATTTTATTTATTTATTTGACAGAGACAGAGATAGCGAGAGCAGGAACACAAGCAGGGGGAGTGGGCAAGGGAGAAGCAGGCTTCCCGCTGAGCAGGGAGCCCGATGTGGGACTCGATCCCAGGATGCTGGGATCATGACCTGAGCCGAAGGCAGACGCTTAACAACTGAGCCACCCAAGCGCCCCTATGTGTATTTTCATTAATAATTAATAATATAAATAATCAAGTTCTTAATGGTAGAACCGAACTGTTTCTGTACACCATTGATAGCATTTAATATAAAGAGTAGAGCAAAGATGAAGGTAACTTATTTCCTCTTTTGTGACGTAGTAGCTGAAGGCCACATACATATTTTGGTTAAAATAGGAGCATTTTTAGTTCTATAAGACACAACAAGGAAATACCATTTTGACTAGAAATTGCTGAACACATAATTCTAGAATTATATACACTATAAACAGAGAGTCTTATTAAAACTAATAAGATACGGGAAGGAAGTGTCATTGGCAGAGGGTTTACTCTGGAGGACTCTATTCCTCATATATACGTTTTTTCTTACTTCATATCCCATGAAGATCACTGTGCCGGAAATCCTACCTCTAAAACATCAGATGACTTAGAAGAGTCTGGGAAAGGATATGGCCTAAATACATACAGGTCAGGAAACTCAAGCATCCATGTGTGCTAGGGTCAGAGAGAGCAAACTTCAAAGCATGCGGGATGAGAAGCACATCCCCACCAGTAAACATGGCTGGTTCTATGGTTTTTACATGGTCTGTGTGCATAGCCAAAGTTTTCCTTTTAAACGTTCAATAAATTATCTTGATTGCTCCAGATGCTTTAATCTTTTCTAAGAGAAACAACTGGATACAGTGTGCGAACAAGAGTCGTCTTCATTTGATGCGGGTAACCCAGGTAAAACTGACCAAAGGTGGACAGAGCAACTTGGTGGCCAGCAGATCCTTCCTGTTGAGATGTCCATTTCAGAACTGTCAGCGGTTTGGAGTTTTGATTACATGCGGTGATAGGAGAGATCCCTTTCCATTTATGTAGAATTACTGTGGTTTTTTGGTAAGTTATAGGACTGATCTCAGATCTACTGAAGCAGAACAGACTCTCTGACAATGGGGCCAATAAAATGAACCTAACAAGATCATCAAGTGATTATTGGGCCTACTCATTTTTGGAATAGCTTTTTGCTCTAAAAGATATGAAAGGATAGGGACACCTGGGTGGCTCAGTTGGTTAAGAGTCTGCCTTTGGCTTAGGTCATGTCCCAGGGTCCTGGGATGGAGCCCCGCATTGGGGTCCCTGCTCTGCTTCTCCCTCTCCCTCTGCCTGCCCCTCCACCTGATTGCGCTCTCTCGCTCTCTCTCAAATGAATAAATAAAATCTTTAAAAAAAAAATGAAAGGACTGAAAGAAAAGTGAAAAAAATAGGAAATCATAAAAAGGAATTTTTTTTTTTTTTTTTTTAAGATTTTATTTATTTATTTTGAGAGAGAGAGAATGAGAGAGAGCACATGAGAGGGGTTAGGGTCAGAGGGAGAAGCAGACTCCCTGCTGAGCAGGGAGCCCGATGCGGGACTCGATCCTGGGACTCCAGGATCATGACCTGAGCCGAAGGCAGTCGCTTAACCAACTGAGCCACCCAGGCGCCCCCATAAAAAGGAATTTTTAAAACCAAGATACAATTAAGTCCAAACTTAAAGAATTTACCTCCCCAGTAAAATAGAAGATATATTTTAATAAGTTCTGATAAACAATTATATTCTCCTTATAGAAAACACAATTAAGCTTCATGTGCCACAGAAAGAAGATCAAGCATATAGAAGACAGCGATTATCACAAGATGAATATTAGATTTATCTATGGACTCTTGAATAAAAAGGTAATCTCTGGCCCCTTTCCCAGAGACACTAATTTAATTGGCCTTGGCCTGGGGTATAACTTAGGCTTCTATATTTTTCTTATTTAAAATTTGTGGTTGATTACAATAAGTTGTCAGGATTTAGGACTAAGACAGTACAGAAGGCAAACACCAATCAAAAGAAAGTTGGTAAAACTGCAAGAGGAAATTAAGACAAATGAAGTACAATGATCTTGAACCTTTACCACTAAGTAATTTAGCTTCAAAATAGTATGTTAGAGATACAAGGATAAACTGGCAGGAACATGAACTTAGATGGAAATATTAGCCTGATATTCCTGATTATTTGTAGATCAAATAAAGGAAAATAAATAAAATACAGTATTTTTCTAACTAGTAATAATAAGCATAGAGTAGTGATCAGCTAAATATCTGATATTAATTGCACGGATACACAGCTTTCGTGAAACAATAATGGAACATTCTATATTAGTAAATAACAATTATTATCATCACCAAAATAGGCAATAGTATAAAGTTAAGTGACCTTTTTAAAAAGATACTTTGGTACCACTCTCTGACAATAAGGTAAAGTTGAAAAATGAAATTAAAAATAAATAGAAAAAACAAACAAAAACCATTTCTTTCCTAAATGGCTTCTACTTTGAAGCAGAAAAAAAATAAAAAATCTGTAATAACCACACTTGGTATCTGCCACAGAACAAAATGGTTTTCAACCCATTATAGCTCTGATATAAACTGGAGGTAGAGCATCTGAGTGTCATTTTGTTAAAAACAAAACAAAACAGTGTACGTGGATGATTACAAAAAACTTATCACATGGCCACTTTCTAAAGCTTTAAGTCCTTAATTGGGGGAGATAAAACATCCTATCCTTTTTACTGCCAAAGACCTGCTTTGAGAACCATAAGGTTATTTCTATATCCCTATAGACATTATCTACATATACCATTTCTCATCAAAGTCAGGAATAAAATTCAGATAACATCACATCATGAAGGATTGTAGGGGAATTCATGTCCTTTAAAAAATCCTATGGGGCATTTACTGTGAAAGTTATGGAAGTTCATTGGCTTTCACTAGAAAAGAAAGAAATGTAGGTAGTTTCAGATTGATTGAGGATATTTAGCTTAAAAATGTTTATTTAGTGTTAACTTTCTTCTATGTTCCTGACACTGGATTAGGTTAAACAGATGTGTGGACTTGAAGGAATGACAGTCTAGCAAACAATGGGAACAATGAATAAGTTAATGTACATCATGAAAAAGGAAGCTGGTATTATTCAGGAACAAACATCCTCCTTAAAAATAAGATGAACAGGTACCAAAGCCAAAATAAGCCAATAGTGAAATACAACACATATCTTTTAAGAGATTAATAGGTAATTTTATTTATTTTTATTTTTTTTTTAAAGATTTTATTTATTTATTTGAGACAGAGAGAATGAGAGGGAGGAGGGTCAGAGGGAGAAGCAGACTCCCCGCCGAGCAGGGAGCCCGATGCGGGACTCCATCCCTGGACTCCAGGATCATGACCTGAGCCGAAGGCAGTCGCTTAACCAACTGAGCCACCCAGGTGCCCAATAGGTAATTTTAAAAGCATCATATTTGATTATGCTAGTCCTTTCACTGAAACTCACTAATTTATAATTTTAACTTTTGAGGTAAAATTTATAAAGGTATTTTTTTCATTTGAAACTAAAATATATTGCTGAGATATTTGAAAAGCTGTATAATGAGAACAGCTATGATATATTTAAAAATAAAGTTATTTTAATACTTTATCAAAGTCTAGGGAATTTTCCAACTCTTGGTAAAATATCATATTGGCACAAGAAAAAAATAGAGACCCTTGTTTGTATAAAAAATTAATATTCCATGGACTTGGCATGTTTAGTGAAAGTAACATTAATCAATAAATTATTTATTGGGTAGAACTTGTGAAAATGTTAAAATGCTTTGTGCTTCAAACTGTCCATCAAAATAAATCACAAATGGAATTAGTTGTATTTGAATGTAATGTGGTAGATATGGATCCAAGTGTACTTGGAACAAATGTTGAGGCAGTGATCTGCAAATATGTATTGATTAATCTATCTTTCCCTATTGATTTGACATTCACATTTATTATATATTGTTTAAAAATGCTTGGGATTTTTAGGAATTTTTAAAGTGTAAGGTTATTAATTTTATTTGAAACATATGCATGCTTTTTGTTTTGGTTATATGCATAAAGCCACCCTCACTAAAAGATGAAAGAAAGCAAAAAAAAAAACTAAAACATAAAGAGAAAAAGAGAATAAAAAGAAAAGAAGACAGAAATGCCAAGTCAAGCTGACATTCTAGTTTCTAGTTACAAGGATTTGTAACATACAAGTATATTTCTATCTTTGGGTGCCATGAGACACCAGTGTCTATTTCATATATTCTCCTTTCCTAAATTTGAGTTGGATTTTTTATTATAACCAAATATGCACCACCTGATATAAATTACAAAGTGACATTCTAATTAAAGAATGTGCATAATCTGCCTGGGCAAGTACTGCTTTTACTAAGGTTCAGTAAGGGAAGAAAAAATTATCAGGATGGGCTCATCAGTTTTAAAACTGACACTTAAATGTCTTTTCTTAAATATGTGATTTTTATATAATTAAAATCATGTTTAACAATCCAAATATCCTTGTTTATTTCTTTAAAATTACCTCAAATGAAAAAAAAAATCGTGCTTGTGATATGAACCTTCATTGATACTCTGAACTTCAAGTTACAGAGGAGAATTCCGGGCAAGACTAGTTTTCTGCTAGCAGCTCTCTTGTTTTCTCAGAGAAGATGGACAGCATTTCAAATGTCATGTTAAGGAAAATCTATTAATATACACAGTGATTTCCAAATGAATTATATTTTCAGCATCTTCAATTACATTATAAACCATCAGACATCAATAATTATAACTTTGGTTCACTTCTTTTTAAAATTTCTTACAACTACCTGCTACATAAGGTTGTCAGGATAACTGGCTAGTACCAAATATAAACAATTCTGACGACATGTTAAAATAATTTTATTAAAATCGGTATAACCACTATTGAATTACTTTGGCCTATTGAGGGGAATTTTAGCTACATATTCCCATGTTAAGTGCTTACCTCGAAGATCAAATCATAGAGTATTTTTCCTTGCATTCATGAATCAGATTACAATTAAAAACTATAAGCACTGGAGGGGGCGCCTGGGTGGCTCAGTCGTTAAAAACTATAAGCACTGGAAATCCTAAAAAATGATGGTTCAATCTACAATGTGTTGTGACCTTTAATAAAGGAAAGAAATAAAATTATTGCCCTAAATAAGCAAAGAAGTAGCATGCATAAAAAACTGTTTATGATATGAAATATTAACAATTGACAATAACATTTCTTATTAAATTAGTTATAGCTGATGAATATTGAAACATTAAAATTTGAGTCATTATCGTGTCACAAAATATTTTCTAAATTGTCATCGTATATACTTTGTTTCATTTTATTTGTACTATAACAGGGAGCAAATTGTGAAAAAAAACATGGTAACTTAAGTGTCACATTTTTGGTGGCAATTAACTTTTATTGATTTTATTTATTTATTTAATTCTCTAATTTTTACTTTTTTTCTAGTTTAAAGTTTTTATTTAAATTCCAGTTAGTTAATATACAGTGCAATATTAGTTTCATGTGTAGAATTTAGTGATTCATTGCTTGCATACAACACCCAGTGCTCATCACAAGTGCCCTCCTTCATCCCCATCACCTTTTAAAATTTTAAAATAGTGATGAGATGTACCTTTTTGTGAATTTTGGATTCTTCTTCATGGACTACAAAGGTTAAGTTATAATTCATGAACAGCAAGTTACAATCTTGTTTCAACTATAGGAATATGAATTTTGTCTGTTTTGTATTTAAGACTGCATATTATTTCATTGTAGATCTCCTCTTCCTGCCAACACCAACTCACCTACAAACATATCAGTTGGAAAAAACCTACTCTTCCATGGGTAAGTTAATGAAATTTGAGTAACACAAGATGGAATGATTTCTGGAACCAGATTGTCGTGTTTGAAGTCTTGGCTTTCTGTTAGTTAGTGATTTCTTAATGATTTGGTTCTTAAGATATAATAGTCATCTAAAAAATGTGAATAAATACTCTGAAACCAAGTGACCTTTTCATTCTTCTATCCATAAGAGGTCACTATGTCTTTTGAAGGATATGTTAAAATAGTGTTGTCTGGTTAAATAAAGCTTCTCTGCCTTACAAGCCAGGGTGCTAATTTTAAGGGGTTTTTTTTGTTTGTTTTTTTGTTTTTTGTTATTAATGAAAGAGTTTATTGGCTTTCAATATACATCAATAAATTTTTAAATGTAAGTTTGTTAAACTTTATGTTTTATGATAAAAGAATACTTAAGGTCATTTTTTTTGATAATTCTGTACTTTTAAGTAAAGCTTATATCACCTAAGACTTCATCTAGTCTATCTTTTAGAATCTTACATATTTTATGGGAATTCCTTGAATGAAGACATTTAGATATAGAAACTGAGAATTGTCAAATTAAGTGTGTTATATTTGTTTGGTTTCATATCCATTAACCAAACAACTAATTGTTTATAACGGAACTTCAGGAAGCTGCATGAATGTAGATATTCATCACAATTAACATAATTACCAATTAATCTTACCTCCCCTAAAATATTTATGGCATGCTGTGTATTTCTTGGCCTACTTTCAAATACTCATTCCTTCTCTGCCTGGAAATGAATGTTTCTCACTCATTCGCTTTTATATTTGTACTCACTGTTCATCCATTAAGATTCAGTTTGAATGTAAACTTCTCTAAGTCTTTTCTTGACATTCACTCCCTTTTTCTTATTACCGACCTAAGAGTCCTTTTTCATAGGTTTGTTATTACTTTCATTGATTTCTCATGTTGTATTTTATTACCTGTGTATGTTTCTCCATTTCTCATTGGATTGTTAGTGTCTTGAGGACAGAAGCTATTATTTATCTTTGTTTTCCTAACAAGAAGCAAGGTGATCAGCACACAGTAGGTTCTTAATAAATATTTATAAAATGAAAAAGCAAACAAATGAATGTAAGAATAGAAGAAAGTAAAAAAAGAAAAAGAATAGAAGGAAACCTTGTGTGATTGACTATTATGCACCTAGCTCCTATGAATGATATTCTCATGAGCTAATCTTTCCAGTTTAGTTTAAAACTTGAAAGCATATGCAAGGAAAAACAATACATGTAGACTGACAGTAGTTCCAGAAAACAAAATAAGTTATAAAGTATGTTAAGGAAGGAATGAATAGTTAAGGTAGGGTTTTAAAAAACAAAATGTGGCAGGAGTGTAGACACAATAAAATTTGGAGACCTAGTAACCCATGTGATGTAATAGGTTGGAAATTAAGAAAGAGGTACCATCAGAAATGTTACAAAAGTATTACTTTTAGCGCATCAAGTTATGTGCATGCTGTACACATGTATGATGTATTTTGTGACACAATGAAGAGAAACTTATCAAAGTATGTGGAAAATATCAATTAAATTTAACTTTTATAAGTGATAGTTTTGAAAGTGATTAATAAGTACTTTTAAATAAAGAAATAATTCAACTTCTATTGAATATTGAGTTTATTTAAAGATTAGTGAGGATTTAGTTCCTGAATTACTTGTCCCTAAAAAGAAATTGTAGGGGCGCCTGGGTGGCTCAGTCGTTAAGCGTCTGCCTTCAGCTCAGGTCATGATCCCAGGGTCCTGGGATCGAGTCCCACATCGGGCTCCCTGCTCGGCAGGAAGCCTGCTTCTCCCTCTCCCACTTCCCCTGCTGTGTTCCCTCTCTCACTGTGTCTCGCACATTTGTATATACATGTGTGCATATATCAAGCACATACACAAACAACTTTATTTATTTATTTTTTTTTAATTTTTTTTTTAAAGATTTTATTTATTTATTTGACAGAGACAACAGTGAGAGAAGGAACACAAGCAGGGGGAGTGGAAGAGGGAGAAGCAGGCTTCCCGCTGATCAGAGAGCCCGATGCGGGGCTCGATCCCAGGACCCTGGGATCATGACCTGAGCCGAAGGCAGACGCTTAACGACTGAGCCACCCAGGCGCCCCACACAAACAACTTTAAAAAGATAATAATTTCAAACTATTTTGTAACTCTCATAGTGGTATATATTAATTTCCATTAGTCAAATTATATAATTTGCCATTTTTACCGTGGCAGCCTGTAAAATCTGTCACCTTCTTTAGGATCTACATGCATCCTCATCATTAATCATTTCTATTCAATGACCAAATTAATTAAATATACCTTAGGAAAAACTTATGATTTCTATGGGGTTCTAAAGTCATCTTTTGCTAAAATAGCAGAAAACTTCCTTCTAAGTTGGCATAAAAGTG
This sequence comes from Leptonychotes weddellii, assembly GCF_054177405.1. Taxonomy (NCBI): domain Eukaryota; kingdom Metazoa; phylum Chordata; class Mammalia; order Carnivora; family Phocidae; genus Leptonychotes; species Leptonychotes weddellii. The sequence continues at coordinate 7,908,133 of NC_138370.1, forward strand.
AAAAAAGAAATCATGTTGAATAGAAAAATCAAGGAGAATAATATCCTAAAGGCAGGGATCTTAAATGCCAAGTGCCCTTTCTCAGCCTCAACCATTCATTCTGAAAATGGTCTATCAAAACAGCTTAGAGGGAGCAGGTTAATTACTGTTCCTTTGACATATGTAATACATTTCCACTTGCAGGCCTGTGCATTTATTTAAGGCCAAATGTTGTACAACAAAAGTGTCCTCTAAGGTATTTCTTTCTACCATTTTTTCCCAGTTGGCCTACAGAGCGATTTTTTTAAGTAACACTGTCTTTTTTGGAGATATTTTAAAATAAGGCTTTAATCATGTGCCTCTTTAGGGATAATACAGCCCAGGAATGGTATTAAGAAAAGAGCCTAATTTGCTTTTAAATGCCACCTTAATTTAAATATTTAAGCGTATCTATACACAATGCTTTTATCTATGCATTTTTGTCTTTCTGAGTCTTTTCTATACTGTATATGCCAATATTGACACTTCCTTCTACCTGCTTATACTTTCATATCTTTATGTATGTACAGACCCTTATTTATGTAAATGAATAAAGAAATCAATGACCGACTGCCTTTAGTGGATGGCTCAAAGACAGAGTCCATCTTCTTACATGGGGTATTGTTACCATCTCCGAAACACAGTAGGGACTCATAAAAAAATAATTAGGTAAAGAGACTACACCTTTTAATTCAGCATCCTAATAATAAAAATACTAATTTCCTATTTTAATGACCTATCTTGGATTTAAAGGAGTAGTAGATGAAGAAACTATAGAGATGATAGATAGATAGATAGATAGATAGATAGATAGATAGATAGATAGATGATAGATCAATCCTGCATTTATTAGTCTTTATCCTGTTATAAAGAGGAACACATATAATGTTTTTGAAGAATTAAAAATGTCTTTAAGAATTGCCAATGTGTCATTAATACATTAGTAATATTAAGTATTAAAGTTTGTTCAAAAAACAAGACATCACATATATAGAGACATATCTATAAAGATACATTTCAGTCTGTCTACCTACCTTTTGACCAAAGAAAAACACAGACTACATCAACAAAACCAAGAAGTTTAAGTAAACCTGGCAAAATTTCCCATCTTACAGGCAAATGCAATGCTCTGGTGGATCTAGCCTAGGCAGCTATTTCTGCACACTTTATTTTTAATCTTAATATGTTCTTCTATCATGTACAGCTACAAGCAAAATAGTTTTTAATGACTTCATTCCTGGTAAAATTTGTCACAAGAAAGTACTATCAATCTCCCTTATCTATTTTATAAGGGTTATATGAATAGCAATTTCAGAAAGGGACTCAAACAGAGGACTCCAATAATCAAGAATGGTTCAGAGAATATTATATCAAAACAAACAAAAAATAAACCCCCTCTTTTATTAATCTACATAATCCCTCTTTGGTTTAATAGGATTTTAACTAGCTCTAAATATATGAACCTCTCTGAATTTTGAGAGGCTTAAAGCTTTCTTCCAAGCAAGCAAAGTGGATTAAAATCAACCTTTGTGTCTTATAATTTGCATTTAACTGAACTATACTGTGAGTTTTACTAAAGCCCTTAAGTGGTTTCTTCCTCAGTTGCTGGCATCTCTCTAGGATAAGATCAGGAGATTCTATTTCCTTTGATGTAGTTCAACTTGCAAACACATTACATGAACAAATTCCTTGCCAGATATGCTCTCTTCTCCCAACACACTCATGCCCCCCAAAACATTTCTCTGCTTTCAAACATTTCATACATAGCTCTTTATGTTCTTTCATTTACGGGTGAAAAATAGATTCTCTGAGAAAATCCTGAAAGGGAAGAATTAGATCTTAATCAAGTGTCAATGAGATGTTAAGATAGGTCAAATCTATGATGGACTTTTTCCGTCTTTCTCAATATTTTCTCTAAATTTCCAGTAGCCAGTGTTGACAAAATGAAACACAACCTTCCTTTTGTATTGTCTGCACTGCTCATTTCGACATTCACAGGATTCCTGACTTACAGTTCTTTTTTGAAACAGAATCAAGATGTGTATTTCTTTGATTCATGAAAGCAAAACAAAATGTCATGCATGAATTATACTGTGTAACTACTAAAATTTTTATCACTTCTATAAAAATCTTGTATATATGGGTATATAAATATAAAAATAAGGGAATAGTTAACATATACTTTCACCTTTGGTTTCTCAGGGCTATAACCTGATATGACTTAAGTTGCATAGTTAAATATGGATGATAAATAAAAAGGTCAGACTGTAATAGAAGGGAAAATAGGAATGAAAGAAGGGAGGAGGGGAGGAAGGGAAAAAAGAAGGAAAGCTGAACTTGTTAAAAATGAAGAGAGAGCTGGAAGGCATACTTAGAAGGCACTGTTTGTCTAAATGAAGTGGATGGATGCTTGTATATAGATTTTGGAAGCATGAAATTGAAAGATTTCAGAAGTGTGTAAAGTGGAGTGATGTTTTATGGTTTGGCTGACTTTCAGAAGTATGCGGTTGTAATTCATTGGCTGGCTCTCAGCAGCCTGGCTACTGATGCTGAATTGTCATGGATCAATTAGAACTACTTTTACACAGTTCTGGTGGCTAGAGGTCACTAGAGTCAAAGAACAATCAGTCCATAGGTCAGAGCTTTTTATCCCCAATCCACTTCTCTGTGCTTCTTAGGCAAAGCTGCAGGAGATATTATCAGGGAGTGTCCAGAGCCTCACCAGGGTGCCTGATTCTACCAGAGATAAATGTTTCCTTTGCATGTTGGTCAGCACTATTGCAGTTTCCCTCTTTGAATAATTTAGTGAGTCATGTAGGGATAATGGCTGGACAAAAGCATCAAGGTTCTGGATAACATATCAAATGAATATAAGACTTGCAAGAATATGATTTATAAGATTTTTCAGGCTTAATCAAGAAAACAGGTGCCAATTACTCCCTAATTCTATCTCTTCTTTAACTTGCATATATTCTCTTCTTTAAGTTAGAGAAAGCTTAGCCAGGCGGTCATTCCATTCATACAGATATGGCTTTTCTGTATTAATTGTGATACTCATTTGGGTACGTGAAGTCTGGCAATAGTGCAGACTTCCAGCTGGGTGGCCACAAGAAAATAAGAGGCTATTTCTTCATTCATAATTATTAAAGCTAAGGAATTAAATTTGTGGGCTGTGCCCACAGGAAATAAGCTAAACTATTTTTTTAAGTAGGTAAAGTGAGGAATACTTTTTTTTTTAAAGATTTTATTTATTTATTTGACAGAGACACAGCGAGAGAAGGAACACAAGCAGGGGGAGTGGCAGAGGGAGAAGCAGGCTTCCCGCAGAGCAGGGAGCCCGATGTGGGGCTCGATCCCAGCACCCTGGGATCGTGACCTGAGCCGAAGGCAGACACTTTAATGACTGAGCCACCCAGGTGCCCAGGAACACTTTTTTTTGATTAACACCTTTTATTGTTCAATCTCATGGTTAGGATCACCATTATCAGGAACTGTTTTAAAATTATTAGTTACACCACCAGAAAATGGTTTTATTCCTCCCATCTCTTCAAGAAAACTGTCCTCTCAGAAAATTGGAAAGTCACATACTTCACATACTTGTAATTGTCTAATTCTTCATCCCACAGAGAAATAGGACTTGCTCCTTTGCTCCTAGGTTGGGATTAAAATAAATTAAAAAAAAAAAAGGAATGATTCCCACATAAGAGAAGAACCTAGGAAATGGGGGCACCTGGGTGGCTCAGTCGTTAAGCGCCTGCCTTCAGCTCAGGTCATGATCCCGGGGTCCTTGGATAAAGCCTGCATCAGGCTCCCTGCTCGGCAGGAAGCCTGCTTCTCCCTCTCCCACTCCCCCTGCTTATGTTCCCTATCTCGCTGTGTCTCTCTCTGTCAAATAAATAAATAAAATCTTAAAAAAAAAAAAAAAGAAACTAGGATATGCATAAAAATATAAACAATTTTTGTGGAGTTCTAGATATATTGTCTCTGGGAATTGTCTAGAAAAATAATCACTGTTATACCTCAAGAATATCCATTTACCCTGTTCTGATGCAAAGATAATTTCCTTTATGTTCCAAAGAATATCATTATAAGTAAAATTGTCTGATATACCTTTATCTTAATCTTCATCTTTTTTCTATACTTGAACAGTTTGGACAGATACAACCTACTATTATTTGTTGATTTATTTGTATTTTGTAGTTGTTAGCATACACAAAATTGCATAAATTAAATGTACTAGCAATAGTTTGGGAGAGCATAATTATATACTATCCCTAGTAAAACCCAGACCTAAGCAAGTTATTATTAGTAGTAAGGGGGCATTTAGATTAAGTTCGTAGCCTTAAAAAAAGGGCACATAAAAAATACAGCTAAAAGGATAAAGTGCAAACGTATCTATTCAATACTATAAATTTCCCTCTAGGTGCTGCTTTCGCTGCATCACAAAAATTTGATAAGCCCTATTTTCATTTTCATGTAGTTTAAAATGTTTTTAAATATCTCTTGAGATTTCATCTTTGAACCGTGAATTATGTGGAAGTGTGTTGTTTAACCTCTAATAAACCCATCAAAGGCATTGTTTAATTCTGTCACAATGATTTCCATCTTTAGCATTGCTTTTTGGTACTTAGGATTTCCACGTCTCCTTATATTGCTCATCAGTTCTTATATGCTGTCTATCTTATCCATTAGAATGCTTAGTATATTGGGGCGCCTGGGTGGCTCAGTCGTTAAGCGTCTGCCTTTGGCTCAGGTCATGATCCCAGGGTCCTGGGATCGAGTCCCACATCGGGCTTCCTGTTCAGTGGGAAGCCTGCTTCTCCCTCTCCCACTCCCCCTGCTTGTGTTCCCTCTCTCGCTGTGTCTCTGTCAAATTAAAAAAAAAAAATCTTTAAGAACGCTTAGTATATTAATTGTAGTTGTTTTAAATTCCTGATTTGATAATCCCAACATCCCTACAATGTCTGTTTCTGATGCTTGCTTTGTTTCTTCAGATTGTGGGGTTTTGTTTTGTTGATTTGCCTTTTGTTATGCCTTATAGTATTTTCCTGATAGCTAAACATGATGTACTGAGTAAAAGGAACTGCTGCAAATAGGCTTTTAGTAATGTGGGGGTAAGCCGCGGGGGTGGGGGGGAGTGTGCTATAGTCATAGGATTAGGTCTCAGTATTTTAGTTAAACCTGTGTCTCTATATTGTGAACTTCACAAGCACTTCTCAGGTTTTTTCTCCCTTCTAAGGCGTGACAGGATGGCTAGGGGTGACTTTCAGTGATTATTTCCCCTCTCCAGGTCATTTGGGATCTCATAAACAAGTTAGGCTCTGGTTAACTAGTTTTCCGTGTGTTAAGAACAGAGTGTTTTGGTGTGGTATACTTCAGAATGGTTTCCCGCATCACCACCCCAGAAGTCCAAGGGGATTTTTCTCAGATACTTATTATGGGCACCTGGTTGAGCTCCTGGAGGTTAATCTCACAATATTTTTGGAGCCTTCCTATGACTGGGCCTCATGAAGTTTTTCACTCTGATTGTTATCTGCACTGAGGCACCAGCTCCTCATCAATTACCATTCAGGTTTCCCTACTATGGCTCTAATTTCTCAGGCAGCTTCCTCTTGTGAGTCTCTCCTCAGGTAAACAGCAACTCCTTAGATAATATCTGTCAGTCTCTCCAATCTTGGAGGCAGTAGTTTGCCTCTTCCTCTCTTCTCTTATGAATCCAAGAAAAGTTGCTTGTTTTTGAGACTGTTTAGCTTTATTACGTGTTAGAACAGAGTGGCAATTTCTAAATTCCTTACATGCAAAATTGGAAATCAGAAGTCTACTCTATTATTTTTTAGAGTTAGAAATAAACCATCTAATTTTTACCATTAAGAAATAAATAGGTAAGAAGTTAAAAAAGAAAGAAAGAAAAACGGTTTTCAACTAGTTATTTTAATACATTCTAATGGTAATGTGATTTAAATTGTCACCATTTTGTTAAGAAAGGATAAATCAATAGAATGCAGAAAGTCCTGCATATATGAATGGATTTGTTGCATATGTTGGTGGAAATTCTTGTTAGGAGGGAAAGCAGATTTGATATGAATCCAGTCAAATATTATTTGAGGAAGCTATAATAAAACAAAACACATGCAACCTTATTTATAACATCAAACTATTTTTAAAGGGGCTCAAATGTATTAACTTTAGTATTAAACTACAAAGATACTTTAAGAAATGTGGGTGATTACTTTTGAAGATATTTGAGGAAAGCAATCTTTCAAAGCATGCTATGATCATAGAAAGAATCATAATGATGAGCACAAAATACTTTCTTAAATGCTAATATATTCATCCTCATAAAACTATTATGAATCAATAAAAAATTAGAAAAATGTAGAGGAAAAATATTTCTAAAACTCCATAATGAGTCAGCCTCCAGAAAAAGAAATGTGTATCATAAATAATGATATTAATTTCTTTTCATTGAAATGGATATAAATTTTAAATGCATTATCTAATGCATTATTTACCAATAAATTGTTAAAGAATATATCATATATTGACATTTATTTTGGCTGCAGCAGTTGATTAAAGGGAAATCCCATTCATTCCTTTGAGAAATATATTCAGCAAAACTTCCTACAGGGAAAATTGTAAAATTCCCCTAAAAAATTAAATCGATAATTAAACTAGCATTTTTAATAGAGTAGAATTGCCTTTTCTTTAAAATTATCTTAAAAGAAACAAAAGCAATCAGACAAGAAACAGAATCACAGATTAATTTGTGTATGAAACTAGGGGTCATCCTTCTAAGAGCAGTGAATAGATATGCCAGACATCTGAATAGAAACACTAATGGTTGTAGATATGATAAAATCTGAAAAAGGGTAGCTTTCTCACATAATTAGCACATCTAGAGGTGTGAAACTAACTATATCTTCTTTACTACAACAAAGTATTTCATAGCCTTGAAGGTTCACAACACTGTTTCCAAGAAGAAAAAAGAGTGAACATAGTGATTCAAGAGTCAGGCAGAAAAAGGGTATTTGTAGGAAATAGTCTATAAGTAAGGTTTAGAGAGAAGTAATCTACATTGTAAACAAAACAAATGCTGCCAATCAAAGTTTAATGGGTTCAAGTAAAGTTTAATAAAGGATGTATTTGCATATATAATTATCTCTCCTGAGAAAAGCATATTAGCTTGGACCAGAGTACCAGCTACTCCTGTCCACATGAAATTCCTGCTAGTTTCTGGTCCATTAAAAGTCCCAGGCCAGTCAAATATGAATAATAAAAAGTATACCAGCTTCAGCTCAGACTTAGAGATATGGAAAGAACATCACTTCCTGTCTTATAATTAAGACAAAAACAAAAACAAACTACAAATAAATGCCTTATCTTGAAAGATATAGAGAATGGAGAATATATGACAAAGAACTAACTCCAAAAAGGAAGAAAGGCATGTGTAGAGAAAAACAGGAGTGAAAATTTGCCTACCTGGGACAGACAGCATTAAATACCATATATTTCAATAAAAGAGTCAGCTAGAAATTTTTAACAATTTTTTATTTTTATTTTTTTAAATATTTTATTTATTTGACAGAGAGAGACACAGTGAGAGAGGGAACACAAGCAGGGGGAGTGGGAAAGGGAGAAGCCGGGGAGCCCGATGCAGGGCTCAATCCCAGGACCCTGGGACCATGACCTGAGCCGAAGGCAGACACTTAACGACTGAGCCACCCAGGCGCCCCTTTAACAAGTTTTTAAAAGCTGAGGTTTGTTTAGCATCAAAGTGTCAAACTCCTGAGGTCTATAGGAAGAACTGCATTTTTTTTTTTTTTAAGATTTTATTTATTCTTCAGAGAGAGAGAGAGACAGAGGCAGGCAGAGGGAGAAGCAGGCTCCCGGCCGAG
>NC_138370.1:7916145-7936689 GCF_054177405.1 Leptonychotes weddellii
TCCAGGAGCCCAACAAATTGCTCACAGGGAATATTGGGGAGCATCCCGAGAACACTTCCCCTAAGGTGCTGCTGGAGGGAAAAATTATTACCACTCTACTACTACACTTTCCTAAGGAAAAGAAGACTTAATCTACTGAGGGAGGTTTTCAGAATCTGTAGCCTGAGGAAAATGGGAAAAAATCATTGAAGACAGAGAGGGAATGCCAACCACCAGCAAAAACACCATGCAGACCCATCTTCCCTATCTTTTCTAAGGAACAACAAGTCTTAATTGATATGAGTAAAGGCATCAAAAATAGTCAAGAGGAGAACAGTAAAAAGAAAAATTCTACATCTGGAGGAAAGGCTAGGCATAGTATTACAACTGGAGAAGGTGCAGGAACCCTCATAAAGGCCACAGCACAGAGACCCATGTTCATGGAGTCTGACTGAGACTTAATGAGAGCACTCAGGTACATCCCAATTCTTCAACCCCCATCACAACATCACCAAGTCCAGTAAAAAGGACAGTGGAGGGGCGCCTGGGTGGCTCAGTTGGTTAAGCGACTGCCTTCGGCTCGGGTCATGATCCTGGAGTCCCAGGATGGAGTCCCGCATCGGGCTCCCTGCTCGGCGGGGAGTCGGCTTCTCCCTCTGACCCTCCTCCCTCTCATGCTGTCTCTCATTCTCTCTCTCTCAAATAAATAAATAAAATCTTTAAAAAAAAAAAAAAAAGGGCAGTGGAATGTTTGTTGGGAACTGTATGAGATAGCTCTAGGAAGCAAAGCAAGGAAAGGCCCAAGAACAAATAGAGAGGCAATCACAAGGTGTTATTAGAAGAATTTGAAGCCCATGATACACTGAGGATAACCATAACAACAGAACGCAAAACCAACTCACTCCCTAATTATTTTAACACAAGACTACACACTAAATGCCTAACAGAAGGCAATGAGAAGTAGCCCATTTATCATTTGAGTTGGGTTTTTAATTATTTACTACTGGTTTTATTCTTCCTGATATCCTGAAGCTATACCAACATTAAGATCAATATTTATCCCTATAACCAATGAGCAAATAACTGAACCCTGCTTTTCCCTTCCCCCAATTTTAAGTTTGCTGCTCTGCACTTTAAATTGGATTAATGAGTTCACAGAGAGTCTCTTCAAATTATTTTCCAAAATTGCTTTATCTTCTAATGATAAACAGAAATATATTTGTCTTTCCTTTAATCTAATTACGGCTTTACATATATATTAGAGTTTGTCATATACATAGAATACTTATATAGTTTCTAGCAATGAATTAGTTTTTTTCTTTTTTTTTATATATTTCTTAAACATTCTAACAGATATTTGGAACATAGGAAATACTAAACTGGTGTTTTTCAGTCATCTATAAGAATTAGGAATCCACACAGCATTTTATATAAAATTTACATTACTCACTTTGATTTTCTTGTCTGCTTCTCATTTCTTTCCTCTAAGTGATTTTTTTCTGAGACTAACTTTTGCAGAGACCTTCCAGTAAGATACAAACTGCAGGGGTGCCTGGGTGGCTCAGTTGGTTAAGCAGATGCCTTCGGCTCAGGTCATGATCGCGGGGTCCTGGGATCGAGCCCCGCAACGGGCTCCATGCCCAGCGGAGACCCTGCTTCTCCCTCTCCCTCTGCCTGCCACTCTGCCTACTTGTGCGTGCTCTCTCTCTCTGTCAAATAAATAAATAAAACTCTTAAAAAAAAAAAAAGAAAGATACAAACTGTAGTTACCCTCAATAACCTTTGGGGTGTTGTTTCCTATTGCATTTGATTACACTTCTGATATTTTTTGTTCTTTGGTATTGTTATCACATATCCCTATTCTGTTTCTTAAATGGTTCTCATTTCAACTGTTTCTAATGCATGTTAAACATTACTTCATGTTTTTGTCTCTCCTTTTCTTGATCCTGTGTCCCCGGTGTTAGAAGAGTCACTCAAGTTCTCCTCTTTTATCATCTTATGATGAATTTCATCCAAAACCCTGCTGATTTCTGCTATATTGGCTAGGTCGATATTGATGTTCCCTGGGTCTCTGGAATTGACTTCTGTAACTATGTCACATTAAGTAAGATTTGACATCTTGTTTTTCTTTCCTTCTCCTGATATCAACCTTCATCTAAAAGATTAAAGTCTTCTCTCTCTGGAAAATAACTTATTTCTAAAGGCAGTTCTTTTCTATAATTTAGTTCCATCTGCATTATTTTTGATGACTTTTTTGAGAGTTTGTGCATGTGGATGTCATTTCCTATTTTCAGAAGTGCTGTTTTTCCTAGTTTTAATATTTCATTTATCAAAGGGGACCAAGACATTTTGGCAATGCTCATTTCCTATCATTCCTCCATATTCTCTATTCCAGTATATTAAAAAAATGACTTTATAGTATTTATGTGTCTCTTTTTCTTTTTGGTTTTAATGCCAAGTCTTATATTTGTTAATTCATGTATTAACTACAAAGGATTTCCTACTATGAATCATTGGGTAAACTTCAGAAGGTTCCAGGACTATTTAAAGTTGTAGGAAAATTTTTGTATAGTAAGACTGTGTGTGTGATGTGTTATTTCTTTTAAGAAATATAAAACTTATAAGAAATTAAATGCATAGATCTTAAGTTTTCAGTGTTAAGTATTCTGTTTTCATTTTTAAGTTTATAATATTGACAATCATAGACACTAATGTAAGCACCACCAAAAACATGCTAAAAGACATTTCTATCACTCTAGGAAGTTCCCCTGCGCTTCTTTTGCTAAAAAGAAAGGAGCTGAGTAGTATGTTTTCTACACTAATCATATATGCTACTCATATATGAATTTAAAAAATGCCACTGATTTAAAATTAATACATGAATAATTATTATATTTAAAATTTTAACATTGAAAATTGGAAAAATAATAGAATGAATCATGAATGCTCAACTTTAAATGGATAGGCAGGTTTATTTAAAATCAATTAACCTATTGCTCTTAAATTAATATCACAAATTTCATGAATTAATTTCTGAAAAATTATATCTGAGAACAGTTGTTAATATGAACATTCATCAAATAAATTTTTCAGGCAAATTTTATTTCAGTGGATCATCCTATGTTTAAACTTCCTAATAAAATGTATTAGAAATTAATACATATTCCTCTCAAATATATATACTCTTTTCAGTCCCATGGCAACAACATAGTAAAAACTTACATTAACAAATCTATGAATGGTCTCTATATTTCTGCACATGACTCCTGAAATGTTCCATCTAAAAATTTTTGACATCAATGTTTACAGTGAGAGAGAATTCCTTTTTTCAGATTTCTCATTTGGTTGTATTTTGCCGTGTTACCAGTATGTGTAATAGATTTAGCAGAAAGGAGGAGGGAGAAAAAGGATCTGTCATCTTGTCCTGACCAAAATCCGGTATGAAGTGACAAAGGTTTGTTTTAGAGATTCTAAAGTATTTGTTTCTAAGGAGTTTGAAAAATTAGTTACTTTTTTCTAACTGGAACTTGATGTTTATTTTGCCATAATCACTCTTTATCAAGGTGCTATTACAGTTCTGGAAGTTAGTTCACCTACTCTATTTTTCTTTCTTAAACTGGTTGCTATGCTGTAGAGAGGAAACATTGCAATCCCATAGCCAAACTGAGTATTTCTACTTCTTCCTTCTCCCCCCTTCCCCGGTAATGCATTAGCACATTACTCAAGTTCAGAGGAAATATGAACTCAAGAGTAACTCTAATTGCTGGCACTCTAGCTGAGTTGCATCAATTAATTGCTATTTGGGAATAGATCATTGAAATGGTTCTTTACGGTTGGAAGATAGTGGCAGAGTAGGAGGACCCCAGGTTTGCCTCCGCCCATGAATACAACCAGATAACTGTCAAATCATTCTAAATACCCCTGAAACTGACTTGAAGATTGGAAGAACAGACTCCACAGCCAAAGGGAGAGAAGAGGCCACATTGAAGAAGGTAGGAAGTACGAAGATGCAGTTTGGGAGAAAAACAGATTGTGGCTGCTGTGAAAGGGAGAGAGCCAGGGTCACAGAGAAGGGCCAGAGAGAGATTACATATAGGGGGGCACAAGGGGAAAACAAATTCCTCTAGCAATTGGCTTGGGAAGTGAGAGGGGCCAAATTTCATGACTTCTGGCAACCAGTGGGGCATAAAGGCTGTAGTTTTAAAGTCAGTGGGCTTGGCTGGAATAAAGCCCAAAGGGCATTACACTTCTTTTGGAGAGAAGGGAGGCAAACAACCCATGGACAAACAATGGAAAGAGTGATCTGAAAAGTGCCTGGGGAACAGTGTGGGGAGGTTATTCACTCATTTCAGAGCACATCCCAGAGCAGAAGCATTCACGGAGACATTTCTCCAGGAACAAAGAACTAACCAGAGCCATCTCCCTCCCCCATCCCTGAGCACAAGCACAAGGGCCACCTGAGGAAACCAACACAGCACCGACACTCACTACCTAACTTGCTTATGCCAAGCCCCACCCCCCAGTGTCCCAGAAGAACCACCCTTCTCAGTCTCCTTTGCCTCAGTCCTAGTGAGGTGGGATGCCACCCTGAGAAAATTGCCCCAAATCCTTGGTCACACTGTGCCTCTTGACGGGATTTTTGCAGAGCCTAATTTTTGGCGGTGGTGGCAATAGGTCTCATTTCACTAACAGACCAGAGCACACCCAGTAAAAACACACCACCTTCAGTCCAGGAACCAAACCTTGTCTGTCACAGGCCAAGAGAGCCTCTACAGATGACTGGCCTGAAGGGTAAATGGCCAGTACAAAACAGCAGAGCTCACACAGCACTGGAAACACACCCAGAAGTGCCAGACCCTGGGGAACAGAAGAAACCACACAGAAGGGCACTAATGGACCTCTTCTTCATAAAGCCATTGCCCTCAAGAATAGGAGATGTAGCTGACTTTCTTACCACAAAAAAATATAGGTACAGAGACTTAGACAAAATGAGAAGACAGAAAAGTTTTCCCAAATGAAAGAACAGGACAAGGCCATGGCCAGAGATCTAGGCAAAATAGATATAAGTACATGCCTGATACAGAATTTAAAGCAATGACCAGAAGGATACTCACTTGACTTGAGAAAAGAGTGGAAGACATGAGTGAGACCCTTAACACAGAGATAAGGAATAACATAGCAGAGATAAAGGGCTCAATAAACAAAATGAGATACATACTTGCTGGAATGACCAGCAGGCTGGAAGAAGCAAAGGAATGAACTAGTGACCTACAAGACAGAGTCATGGAAAGTAATCAAGCTGAACAAAAGAGAGAAAAAAGAATTATGCAAAACAAGAATAGACTTAGGGAACTCAGTGACTCCAACAAATGTAATAACATTTGTATTATAGGAGTCCCAGAAGAAGAAGACAAAGAAAAGCATGCAGAAAATAACTTGAAGAAATAATAGCTGATGACTCCCTATCGGGGGAAAGAAACAGATCTCCAGATCCAGAAGGCACAGAGAACCTCCAACAAAATCAACAAAGGCAGATCCACATCAGTACATATTGTAATTAAATTGAAAAAAGATAGTGATAAAGAAAAAAAAAAAAATTAAAAGCAACAAGACCAAAGAAGACAGTCACATACAAGGGAAACCCTATAAGGCTATCGGGATTTTTCAGCAGAAACTTTCCAAGTCAGAAGGCAGTATCATGATATATTCAAAATGCTGAATGGGAAAAATCTGCAGCCAAGAATACTCTATCCAGCAAGGCTATCATTCAGAATAGAAGGAGAGATAAAGAGTTTTCCAGACAAGTAAAAACTAAGCGTTCATGACCACTAACCAGCCCTACAAGAAATATTAAAGGGGACTCTGAGTGGAAAGGAGAGATCAAAAGTGACAGTATAAAGGTGGAAAACACAAAAGAAGTAAAAATGAATATTTCTGTGAAAAATCAGTCAAGGAACTCAAAAAATAAAAGGATATAAAATATGACTACATATATCTAAAACATAGGGAGGAAAGGAGTAAAGAATGGTGTCAATTAAATGACCATCAACTTAATATAGACTGCTATATACAGAAGATGTTATATACAAACTGCATGGTAACTAGATAACAAAAAAAATTAAATAAATATGTAAAGAATAAAAAAAGAAATTCAAGTACATCACTGAAGAAAATCAGCAAAATATGAGAGAGAAAAAAGGATCAGAGATAACCTTCAGAAATAATGACAAAACAATAATAAAATGAAAATAAATACATAACTATCAATAATTACTTTGAATGTAAATGGACTAAACACTCCAATCAAAAGACATAGGGTGACAGGGGCATCTCAGTGGTTCAGTCAGTCAATGGTCTGCCTTCAGCTTAGGTCATGATCTCCAGGTCTTGGGATTCAAGCCCCATGTGGGCTCATGCTCAGTGTGGAGACTGCTTTGGATTCTCAGTCCCTCTGCCCCTTCCACTCATGCTCTCTCTCTTTCTCTCTCTCTCTCTCAAATAAATAAATAAATCTTTAAAAAATAAAATTCATAGAGTGACAGAATGGGTAAAAAACAAAACCCATCTATATGCTGCCTACAAGAGAGTTATTTTAGATCTGAAGACACCTGTGGATTGAAGTGAGTGGCTGGAGAATCATCTATCATACAATTGATAGGGAGGGGCAGAAGGAGAAGGAGGGAGAGAATCTCAAGCAGACTCCCCACTGAGCACAGAGCCAGGCATGGCTTGATCCCACGACCCATGAGATCATGACCTGAGCTGAAGCCAAGTGTCAGACACTTAACCAACTGAGCCACCCAGGCACCCTGGACAAACTAGACTTTAAAATAAAGACTGTAACAAGCAACAAAGAAGGACACAATATAATAATAAAGGGGACAACCCAACAAGAAATGTAGCAGTTGTAAATATTTATTCACCTGACATAGGAGCACCCAAATACATAAAACAGTTAATAACAAACATAAAGGAACTAATCAATAATAATACAATAATAGCAGGGGATTTTAACACCCCACTTACATCAATGGACAGATCATGTAAACAGGAAATCAACAAGGAAACAAAGCTTTGAATGAGACACTGGAACAGATGGATTTGACAGATATATTCAGAACATCCCAGCCTAAAAGAGCAGAATACACATTCTTTTCAAGTACACATGGAACAGTCCCCAGACCAAATAGTAGCCTGTAAAACAAGTCTCAGCAAATTCAAGATTAAAGTCATACCATCCATCTTTTCTGACCACAGAAGTATAAAACTAGAAGTCAACCACAAGAAAAAAATCTAGAAAGAGGACAAATAAATGGAGGTTAAATAACATGTTATCAAACAATGAACAGGCCAGGCAGGAAATAAAAGAAAAAAATAAAATGAATAAATTACATGGAAACAAATGAAAATGAAAACACAATGGTCCAAAACCTCTCTGCTGGGTTGCAGCAAAAGTGGTTCTAAGAGGGAAGTTTATAGCAATACAGGCCTACCTCAAGAAGTGGGAAAAATCTCAAATAAACAACAATTTTACACCTAAAGGACCTAGAAAAAGAACAATAAACACAATCTAAAAGCAGAAGGAAGGAAATAATAAAGATTAGAGCAGACATAAATAATACAGAAACTAAGAAACTGATAGAAAAGGTCAATGAAACCGAGCTGGTTCTTTGAAAAAATCAATAAAATTGATAAACCTCTAGCCAGACTTATCAAGAAAGAAGACAAAGGACTCAAATATATAAAATTGCAAATGAGAGAAGAGAAATAACAGTCAACACATAGAAATACAAACTAACATAAGAAAATATTATGAGTGCGCCTGGGTGGCTCAGTCGTTAAGCGTCTGCCTTCGGCTCAGGTCATGATCTCAGGGTCCTGGGATCGAGCCCCGCATCGGGCTCCCTGCGTGGCGGGAAGCCTGCTTCTCCCTCTCCCCCTCCCCCTGCTGTGTTCCCTCTCTCGCTGTCTCTCTCTCTGTCAAATAAATAAATAAAATATTTAAAAAAAAAAAAAGAAAAGAAAATATTATGAAAAACTATGTCAAAAAATTAGACAAACTAGAAGAAATGAATAAATTCCCCAAAACATATAAATTACCAAAACTGAAGCAGGAATAGAAAATTTGAACAGACTTATATCCAGCAAAGAAATTGAATCAGTAATCAAAACACTCCCAACAAACAAGAGTCCAGGACTAGATGGATTCACAGGTGAATTCTAAACATTCAAAGAAGAGTTAATATCTATACTTCTCAAACTATTCCAAAAAACAGAAAAGGAAGGAAAACTTCCAAATTCATTTCATGAAGTCAGTATTACCCTGATACCAAAATCAGATAAAGACACCATGAAAAAAGAGAACCACAAGATCATACCCTTGATGAACATATATGCAAATCCCTCAACAAAATACTAGCAAGCTGAATCCAACAATACATTAATAAAATCATTCACCAAGATCAAGTGGGATTTATTCCTGGGTTGTAAGGGTTCAATATTCACAAATCAATCAACTTGATACATCACATCAATAAGAGAAAGGATAAGAACCATATCATCATTTCAATAGATGCAGAAAAAGCATCTGACAAATTTCAAAATCCATTCATGATAAAAACCCTCAAGAAGTAGGTTTAGAGGGAACATACCTCAACATCATAAAGGCCATATATGAAAAATCTATGGCTAACATCATCCTTAATGGGGAAAAACTAAGAGGTTTTTCAGGAATAAGACAAGGATGTCCACTCTAACCACTTGTGTTCAACATAGTACGGGAAGTCCTAGCCACAGCAACCAGACAACAAATAGAAATAAAAGGCATCCAAATTGGTAAGGAACAAGTAAACTTTCACTACTTGCAGATGACATAAGCTATATAGAAAACTTGAAACCCTTCACCAAAAAACTGCTAGAACTGATAAATGAATTCAGTATATTCACAGGATACAAAACCAATGTACCGAAATCTATTGCTTTTATACACCAATAATGAAGCAGCAGAAACAGAAATTAAGAAAACAATCCTATTTGCTCCTGCACCAAAAATAGATACGTAGGAATAAACCTAAACCAAACAGCTGAAAACCTGTACTCTGAAAACTGTAAGACATTAAAGAAAGAAATTGAAGTTGACACAAAGAAATGGAAAGACTCCATGTTCATGAATTGGAAGAACAAATATTGTTAAAATGTCTATACTAATTAACCAACTGAGCCACCCAGGCACCCAATGTCTATACTAATTAAAGCAATCTATACATTTAATGCAATCCCTGTCAAAATACCAAAAGCATTTTTCAAAGAACAAGAACAAACCACCCTAAGACTTGTATGGAACCACAAAAGAACACAAATAGCCAAAGCAATCTTGAAAAAGAAAAGCAAATCTGGAAGTATCACAATTCTATATTCCAAGATATATTACAAAGCTGTAATCATCAAGACAGTATGGTACTGGCACAAAAACAGGCACATTGATCAATGGAATAGAATAGAAAACCCAGAAATAAACCCACAACTGTATGGTCAATTAATCTTTGACAAAGCAGGAAAGAATATCCAATGGGAAAAAGACAGTCTTTTCAACAAACGGTGTTGTGAAAACTGGACAGCTACATGCAAAAGAATCAAACTAGACCACTTTCTTACACGTAACAGAAAAATGAATTCAAAGTGGATTAAAACATGTGACACCTCAAACCATAAAAATCCTAGAAGAGAACACAGGTAGTAACCTCTTTGACATCAGCCATAGCAACTTTTTTTCTAGATATTCCTAGACATATCTAGGCAAGGGAAACAAAAGCAAAAATAAACTATTGGGACTACATCAAAATAGAATTCTTCTGCACAGTGAAGGAAACAATCAACAAAACTGAAAGGCAACCTATGGAATGGAAGAAGACATTTGCAAATGATATATCCAATAAAGGGTTAGTATCCAAAATATATAGAGAACTTCTAAAACTAAGAAAAGAAAAATAATAAAACTTCTAAAACGCAAAACCACAAAACCAAACAATCCAACGTGAAAATGGGCAGAAGACATGAATAGACCTTTCTGCAAAAAAGACAAACAGAGTGGTAACAGACACATGAAAAGATGTTCATCATCACTTAACATCAGGGAAATGCAAAGAAAAACTACAATGAGATATCACCTCACACTGTAAAAATGGCTAAAATCAACAATAAAAGAAACAAGTGTTGGCAAAGATGCGGAAAAAAGGAACATTCATTCCTGGTTGGTGGGAATACAACCTGGTGCAGCTACTGTGGGAAAGAGTATGGAGGTTCCTCAAAAATTAAAAACAGAACTACCCTACAATCCAGTAGTTGCACTACTGGGTATTTACCTTAAGAATATAAAAACACTAATGCAAAGGGATATCTACACCCCTATTTTATTGTGGCATTTTTTAGAATAGCCAAGATATGGAAGCAGCCCAAGTGTCCATGGATTAATGAACAGATAAAAAGGAAGTTTTATATATATATACACATATATATATGTGTATATATATATCTCACAGGATATTATCCAGCCATAAAAGAGTGAAATCTTGTCATTTGCAAGGACATGGATAGAACTAGAAAGTATTATATGCTAAGTGAAATAAGTCAGTCAGAGAAAGACAAATACCATATGATTTCACTTTAAAAAAAAGAAGAAAAAAGAAAAAGGAGTGCACTTGTGATGAGCACAGGGTGAGGTATGGAACTGTTAAATCACTATATTGTGTACCTGAAACTAGTAAGACACTGTATATTAAAAAAATTTTCTTTCGGTTTCTTTTTTTAAAGATTTACTTATTTTAGAGAGAGAGTGAGCACAAGTGGGGGAGGGGCTGAGGGAGACTCTTTAAGCAGACTCTCTGCTGAGTGCAGAGCCCCACATGCAGGGCTTGATCCCAGGACCCTAAAATCATGATCTGAGCTGAAATCAAGTCGGCTAAGTAACTGATTGAGTTACCAAGGCACCCCCTTTCAGCTTCTTTCAATTAGTAGGGTATATGTAATGCAAATAAAAGCATGTTCCATGATATTTCTGAGAACGTGCACTAATTTTTGTTCATTTTTAATAGCATGCCTTTAATTATAATTAGGCTAGATAATTGTGTTCTCCTGTAAGAAAGGTAACAGAAATCTATTGTCATTTAGCTAACAGTTACATTGAAATTTTTCTCTCTTGATTTGAAATGTTCTACTTCTTTTTCCTTCAATTTCTTAATCAAAAGGAAAAATATTTTATGGTCTTACTCTGTATTTCTTTTTACACATAGGGAGTTTTGCAAGCTATAACCACCATCATTCCCTTCAATGACTGTAGCTAAACATTTCAGCTAATTTTTGTTTCTCAAATAAGAAATTTCATTTTGTCTTATATAAGTTCTTTCAGGAAATGGATGTGATCTGTATTCACAGATATTCATTGAATTTTTTTTCTATTGGTGGTACAATTTACTATTTTAGCAATTAGAGAAGCCCTAGAAATAATGTGGAATAGCTGGAGCAGTAGTTTGTAAGTACTCTGAGCTGATAATACTACTGTACTGGGTATAAAAGCAGATGGCTTTCTAATACAACTATGGATATACTAAATCTATTTAACCAAATAAACCAGCATTATAGTCCAATACGAAAGAAAACGAGTTAAAATAAGTTGGCTACATTATTTGCAAAGATAGATTACCCGATGATTTTAACCTAGTCTGATTGGCTTTAGACTCACATGAATTGATGTTAAACGATGACAAAATGTTCATTTCATGTGGTTGATTTAACTGGTAGTAGAACATAAGCAGGATCTTAATTCAAAATCAGTATTTTAAAAATTGTGGAGTTCTCTACAATGTTCATTTGTTTCAGCCACTTTTAAAATGCTTTCTCATTGGCAACGATCCAGATTAAGAAATACATATCCTTGGATTTTGTGGCATGCAAGTTGTTCAATTGAGATTTACTCCTAATACATGACAGCATTAGGATTAAAATATGCATACTTTAGCGTTCACTTTAGGGTTTGCTGAAAGCTTTCAGTAGATAGGAAAGTTAAACTATGATGCCATATTTGCTGGATATTATTCATGACTGGTCAGGTAAATCTGATAAACATCCATACCCTCCAGACAACTTTTTCTGATAGTTTTTTATAGTTTATTTAGAGGGCCCAAAATGTGCTGTCACACAATTTATAGTCCTGGAAGAACAGACACTAAGGGATCTGTTATAAAAAATATGTTATGAACTATAATTATATTTTCTTGTAAGGTTATAAATTAAGAATGGTATAAAAACAAGCATACTCGTGAAGAGGGTATACATTCTAATACCATAGCTGTATTCCCTATCTTCTGAGGGAAAAGATAGTCCAGACCGGACTGAAAAAAAAATAATACAAGAGAATGTTTTTTGTTTTGTTTGTTTTTTATTTAGCTACTATGTGCCAGACACAATCTCACTTAAATATCTTACGGACCTTGCCAAGCAAGTTGAAACAAAGCAGAACAAAACAAAATCAAGGTTCAGTCACTTTAAATACGTTGTTCAACATCACATAGCTCATTTTTGTACCATCCTATATTTCCTCATAGTACTTAAAACAATTCCATTCAGTCAGTTATTAAGTTATAAATTGTTACCTGATGTCTGTGTGCTCTGGTAGGATATAAACTCCATGGCTACTTTCTACTCCCCTGAATCTAGCCTCCTGTGTGCTCTTCATAAATATTGGTTGTATAAATGAATGGCTCCTTCAGGGGGGTGGCTAGAAGGATCAAAAGTAAATAAGAAAATATGGATTGAGAATTTTAGCACAGTTTAACAGGATGAGGCTTTCCATAATACTTTTTACAAATCCAGGCACCTTGAAAATTTCCTCTATTTTCTAATTTATTTCATATGTTAGCTTATTTTTGTCCTATATTAGATTCCTGTGGCTGCTGGACTAAATTATCACAAACCTGATGGGTGAAGACAACAGCAATTTATTCTCCTTCAGTTCTGGAGTGCAGTTTATTCTCTTTCAGTTCTCATTCAGTCTGAATTCCATGTGTCTCTGGCAAGATTCTACTCCCTGTTGCCTCTCGATTCTGGTAGTTTCCGCCATTTCTTGGCATTCTTGGCATAAGGCTGCATCCCTCCAATCTCTGTGTCCATCTTCACGTAGCTGTCACTTCTGTCTGTATGTCAAAGTTTCTTAGTTTCTCTTTCATAAGGACATTTGGGATGGATTTAGGGGCCACCTGGAAAACCCAGAATGATCTCCACATGCCAAGATCCTGAAACATACTGCAAAGACCTTTTTCCTTTTAAGGTAACATATTCAGGTTCCAGGGATTTGAACCTGAAATCTTTGGGTGGCCATTATTTAGCCTACTACTCCTTCCTTACATAACTCATCATTAAATATTTTAAGGATTTTCCATTTGCAGATCCTGGTTCTAGGGCTTAAGCTTACAAAAATGTATAAACTGAAGTTGCTAAATATAAAAGTCTGTCCTTGGACCATCCAGAAAATTAAACTGGGAACAAATTCATTTCAGTTTAAAAGAGTTAAGAATGAGAGTTTGGAAGAGCATGGGGGTGTTTTCATTTATATCCAATGCAGTATGAACTTCCATATTATCTCTTATCCCATTCATTGTGAAATAATTAAAAATTTGTGGACATATTAGGGACGCCTGGGTGGCTCAGTCATTAAGCGTCTGCCTTCGGCTCAGGTCATGATCCCAGGGTCCTGGGATCGAGTCCCGCATCGGGCTCCCTGCTCCGCAGGAAGTCTGCTTCTCCCTCTCCCACTCCCCCTGCTTGTGTTCCTGCTCTCACTGTCTCTCTGTCAAATAAATAAATAAAATCTTTAAAAACAACAAAAAAAGAAGACCGATTTAAAAAAAAAATTTGTGGACATATTAGTAATTATTGTTCATGACTTAACTTAAGCTCACACCTTTCCCAAATGTCTCATCCTTATTGAAATGATTTTCATTTCTGACTCTATTAACCTTACACTAAAGAGAAAACATAGAAAGAAAATTGACTAAAGCAAATGATTGACTTATTTATTGGCTGGATAAATCAAAATACAGAAATTAGGAACTCCTCAATTATATCTTAACTGAAAGATAGAATGAATTATATAATATTGCTCTTTGCAAAACAGAAGAGATAATGGATTGAGAAACAAGGAAATGTACTGGCTTACAAAAAGAGATCTATAATACAGATGGCAATAATCTCATTGAGATTCTCATAAAATTAACTGATTTTTTAATAACATTTTAATGTCTATTATTGGTAAATTGCTGTTCTGAGGCTTCTCGGGCAGCATCCACCTGGGTCTCTTGGAAACCCTGTTCTGCATGAAGCCAGCTGCCATGAAAGAAGTCCAAATCCCTGAGATCACCATGCTGTTAAGAAGTCCAAGTTAGCCATGGAGAAAAGCCATGTTGAAAGAGAGATGCCTGACTACCTAATATGTCCAGCCATCCCAGCTCAACGTCAGAGACAGGGATGAAAAAGCCTTCAGATGACTCCAGTCCCACCCATTATCTCACTGTCACTTCAGGAGGCATCCCAGCTGAGAACCACCCAGCTGAACCCAGTTAAACTCCAGAACTATAAGAGATTATAATAAATGGTCACTTCAAGTCATTAAACTTTTGGGGGGCTTTGTTACACAGAAATAGATAATTAAGACACACTCCCTTTTTACAGATGAAGAAGTTGCAGCTCAGAAAATTTAAGTAAATTGCCCAGGGTCACATAAATAAGTAATAATGTGGAATTCAGACCTAGCTTTTAACATTCTCATACATTTTCATGCCCTCCATATCATTCTACTGCCTTTAGGTGTCCCAGCTTTCTTGTTTCCTTGCTCTTCCACTGTTAGCATCTTATTAAGGCCTTATCATGTCATGAACTAGTTTCCTCCTCTACACCCTCTTCTCCCCTTTTCCCTCTACCTCTTTCTTCATGATCAGATTATGATCTTTATAATAACAGTAACAGCTTATAGTTAGTAAGTAAGAACCAAATGCTAGGCACTTAGCATTTAACATGAATCAAGGATTTTATATCTGTTATTTCATTAAATATTCCCACAAACCATCCCACACATCATAGTTAAATTGTCATCACTAGATTCTGCATTTAATAAACCATATTTTGCAAATAAATTTCCTTTTCCTTTGGGATACATGCCATGTTTTCTAGGATATTTTTATTGTGGAAGAAGATGAAAAATAAACATGGATATTGAGGTAATTGCAGGTGGTGACAAGTGCCATGAAAAATAAATTAAAAAATGGAGTGTTGCAGTAAGGAACATTATGTCTGAGGCATAGTGCTTTCGGGGGACTATGTAGGATGTAGTGGTCAGATAAGTCTTCTCTGAGAAGGTAGTGATCAGGCTGAGATCAGAAAGATGGAAATGAGCTCACCAAATGAAGATCAAGGAGAAAAGTATTCTAAGCAATGGATAAGACCAATGCAAAGACCTTGAGCCTTAAAACGTTTGAGAAATTCAACAGAATAAAATAATGTTTACTTGGAAAGTAGCGATTAAGGAGAAAAAACTGTTTAAAAAAAGTGGAGGTAAGATTAGCAGGGGCTGATTATGTAGGATACTGCAGTGATAGGGAACTTGGCTTTAATTCCAAGTATATTAAAAAGGCAATAACGTTATTGAACAAAAGGGTTGGCATGCTATGATTTATAATTGTTATTTAGGAGGGCAAATGCAGAAGCAGGGAGATCATTTAGAAGGAGGCTCTTGAATAGTTGAGGTGAGAGCAGATGGTAGCTTGGAATCAGTTGATATCAGTGAAGATAAAGAAAATGGGTATTAGAATCTACAGGATATTCTCTTCAGTTGTGCCTCAATATGTATGAATGTATGGTTATAGGGTTTTTTGTTTTGTTTTGTTTTGTTTTTTAATTTAGAACACGTTAAGGTCCAAGGAGTGATAACAGGTGTTGGCCACATGAAGGACTGAATCCTAAATAACTCTCCATCAAACTATTTTGGTCTTGGATAGACTGAAAATTTCTGCAGTGATACTACCCAATATCTATAATTGATCAGTTGATTGACTGCCTTTCTCTATAAATTTTGGTCAAAATACATATGTTTCACAAGAGTATGGTGCATACAAACCAAGAAACTTGAGCTCTTCCTGGAAGAATAATGCATGAGCCTGAATTTTTTTTGATTTGGGTATCTGCTTCACAGCCTTATGTTTCTCTGTTTACCTAAGCACTTAGAAGAAAATAGAAGATTTTTATTTTTTTTTTTTTTTTTTTTAAAGATTTTATTTATTTATTCGAGAGAGAGGATGAGAGGAGAGAGAGAGCACATGAGAGGGGGGAGGGTCAGAGGGAGAAGCCGACTCCCCGCCGAGCAGGGAGCCCGATGCGGGACTCGATCCCGGGACTCCAGGATCATGACCTGAGCCGAAGGCAGGCGCCTAACCAACTGAGCCACCCAGGCGCCCCGAAAATAGAAGATTTTTAAATTTAAGAGAAATATTTCTGAGAAACAAATCATTTAACCATATTTAAGAACTTAATAAAAATATAATATACCTGATTCTACCAAGTTTCCCACCCATATTTCTCGGAAAAATGATAGTTTCACTATTCTCCCTAACTGTAAGGAGAACATTGTGTTCCCTAATGTTATCACACTTAATTCTTAGAGAATGTTTTTTGTAAAAGAATAGAAAAGTAAGTGAAGCAAAATAAAAAAGCAACAAAAATTACATATGTTAGTTTTCATTTTTTTAAAGTATGGTAATTTTAAGATGATACTCAAACATTTCAGTTAAATGAAGTTAGTTCACCAGACTCCAAGTGCAGATACTATCCAACTAGGCAAATACTATCCTGGATCATTGTGGCTTTACTTGTTAACATTTAGTTGTTTTTCTCGTAATCAAAAGGATTCCAGTATGTCAGATTGCATGGCCGTACAATGGGTGACTCATCTCTTATTCCTGTTTAACATGATGAACGCATAACATAAGTTGGCTATAAAGTTATGTATTTCATATAATGTTATGGAATATAATATTATCAAAATTATATCTGATCCCCCAAATATGATCCTTTTTATCCAACCCCAATCCAATGTTTCCATTTCAAGAGGATCCTTATCATTTCTTGTCTGACTTCTGGCTATTAGTAGCCTACTAATAAGATGCCAGTGATTACAACCACAATCACTCTGTTTACTCCCTTACCTACTGCCGAAAGGATCTTTCTAAGCCAAAGCTATTCTCCTCCAGTGCCTAACATCTATCAGGGGTCTTATACTGCTTTCCTGGATATCCCATTCAATATAGATGCCTCTGCTTTGGTACAATTTAGGCCACTGTGCATATTTCTATTATTTTATTTATAAGAACTATTTAAATTATAGACAAGAATAATCCAATAAATGAAGATGTTCATCTTCTGAAAATACACACACTTTCAAAACAAAGTACTCAACTATGAAGCCAAACAGAAAATACTATGCTGACCACAACATAGATTTCTAATATACTTGAGTTATTTTCATGAACATAGTAATTTCAAGATCCCTAATATAACTTGAAGCAGAAATAATAGTAACTTCACTCAGAATTCTGGAGAAGTTAATAGATATTGCAAAAATATATACTCATTTCCCAACTGTTTAATGCATCAAACATAATCACATGCTCCTTTAAGTTTTATTTTAGAAGCAAATTTACAGTTTTATCTATTAAATCATTATTTGAGAGAAAGGACTTCACTGTGACTTTCTGGAAAATTCATAAGTAAGTTTATAGGGTACCAAGAAATAATATTTCTTTCATCTTATTAGTTGCTTCGATTAGCATATCAACTTATTATTGAAGATATGTTTTACTGTTTAGTGCTTATCCCCTGATGGATTAATCTATGTAGTCATATAGAAGCAGGCACCAGATTATAATTGTTATTTATAATTTATTCATATTTGATACTTTGCTACTTTTGTGTTGATATTACTAGGTTAGAGTTGAAACAGTTTGAGTGAATTTTTTGTGCTTTACCTGGAATGGCTCATAGCTCTTAATTCAGAGTTAATAGGATTTTGAGACACTAGACCAGTAAAGGAAAGTAGCCTCATTTGATAAGTAGTGATTGATTAAATCAGTTAACATTTTTTTGTTATTGTTGTTACAGAAAATAAAATCAAGCAGTGCACAGATTTGTGTTTTCTCAATTAATCATTTAAGTTCTCCACGACTTTTACTTATATTTCTATGATATTCATTCTTATATTTATGGGAAGCTAGAAAAGCAAATCAATACTTACTTTTAAATTTTTATGTAATGATTAATTTTATGTGTCTCGACATTATGTACCCAGACATTTGGTCAAACATTATTCTGGGTGTGTCTCTTGAGAATGTTTCTGGATTAGATTAATATTTGAATTGGTAGATTGAGTAAAACAGATTGCCCTGCCTAATGTTAGTGGGTATCATAATGAGTTGAAGGCCCGTATATAACAAAAAGGGTAAGAATTTCTTCTACCTGACTGCCTTTGAGCTGCGACATTGTTTTTTTTTATTCCACCTTCAGATTTGCATTGGAACATTTGTTCTTCCTGGGTCTAAGCCTGCCAACTTTCAGATTGGAACTAC
The DNA here is from genome assembly GCF_054177405.1 of Leptonychotes weddellii. NCBI lineage: Eukaryota > Metazoa > Chordata > Mammalia > Carnivora > Phocidae > Leptonychotes > Leptonychotes weddellii. The sequence goes on from NC_138370.1 coordinate 7,934,787, forward strand.
ATCATTGACTGTCCTAGGTGTCTACCTTGCTGACTGCAGATCTTCAAACTTTTCAACCTCTGTAATTGCTTGAGCCAATTCCTTATAATAAATCTCTTCCATATACATAAATATAGCCTCTTGGTTCCATCTCTCTGGAGAACCCTAGTACATTCTATATTCTAATATAATTAAAATTCAGTAAGCTATGTCTGAAATGCACTGAAGGGAAGAAATTAAAACTATGTAAAATGACTTTTGTTCATTTCTTACATTTGCTCTTTCTTGCATCATATATTTATTTATTAATTAATAAGCCAGTACTATGTGCTAGTTATTGTCTAAAGCACATGAGATGATGTAGTGAACAACATAGACAAAGACCCCTGCTTTCATGGAACTGGCAAGTTAAACAATAAATAACAAACACTATATAAGTAAATTATTAATACTTTGGAAGGGGATTAAAAGAAAAAGAAATGGAGAAAAAGAAAAAAATATAGGAGTGCTGAGGGAGGGTCAGGGTGATGGGGGAAGGACACTTAGTAATTTCACAGAGCTGTTAGAATGGTCTTTCCTAAGAAGGCATCTTTGGAGCAAATCTTGAAAGAAGTGAGAAAGAGGTAATCACACAAATATCTTGGGGAATAGTATACCAGATAGATGGAAGAGCCAATTCAAAGGTTCTGAGGTGAAATGTGCCTCATGTATTTGAGAAAGAATTAGGACGCCAGCGCAGCAGGGGCTAAATGATCTAAGTTGGAGGGGAAATATGATGAGACCAGAACAGTAACAAGGTGAAGAGATATCCAGAGCCTTGTTGACCAATGGCAAAACAATAACGTTTGCACAGAATGAAATAGGAAATTATTTTCAGGTCTTAAGGCACATGAATTATATATCTAATGACTATTTTAAAATAACACTTTGGCAAACATCTTGAGAATGGACCGGAGGAAAGAAAGGACAAGAGCAGTTAACACAGTTAAATATTATTACAGAAAATTGGGGATGGTGTCAACTCACAGGATAACGACAACTGAGATGGTGAGAAGTGGTTGGATTTTGGAGCATAACAAAAGGGAATTCATGGCTGGTAGAATGTGGTCTGTGACAGGAATTCCAGGGAACTTTGCCAAATCATTAGCTTGAACCACTGGAACTAGTTGTCATCAACCAACATAGTAAGACTGTGAGTAGAGTGGGTAGGAGAAGAAGAATGGGAGTTCAGGTAGGGAACTGTTTGTTTGTTTGTTTGATTTGCTATTGGACAACCAAGTAGAGATGTTGAGAATGTAGCTGAATATATGGGCCTAGAATTTGGGAAATCTATGTGACTTGGAGTTATATACTGGGAGTTGTCATCCTATAAACTATATTAAAAGCCATAAACCTAGACAGATTTCCAAGAAAATCAGTGCAGACAGAGAACAAAAAAGTATGTGGAAATAAGCCTTAGGAATAAAAGAAGAAGCCATAAAAGGAAAGTGGAAAACACCCACTGGTAAAATAGCGGGGGAAATCAAGAGAATCTGGATACTGAAAAGTAAGTGAAGAAAGTGTTTTGAGGAGGGGACTGACACATTGTCAAATGCTACCAGTAGGATGAGAACTAAGAATTGACCATTCTGTTTAGCAATGTGGAGATCACTGGCAATGATTACAAGACAGTTTTAGAAGAAAAATGGGACTGAAATCTAAGTGAAGTAGATGTCTTAGTGCTGTGTATATATTTCCATCACCTGTTTTATTAAGTTAGGATGACAACAAAATATTTTAATGAAATTAAAGAGTAACCTGTTGCTTACAGAGATGGGCTTCTTGTATTTTTAGTAACATAAATAAGCAATAGAGATATATTTCTATTTCAAACGCACTTTGTAATATTTTTAAATAAAAAAAGAAAAATGTTGAAAAAGATTTT
>NC_138370.1:7936789-7952015 GCF_054177405.1 Leptonychotes weddellii
AAAAAAAAAAAAAAAGAAAAAGATTTTCTAGTTATGGATTTTATATTTGCATTATGTGATAAAGAGTATAAGCCTCACCTTCAATCAAAGAGCTCCCTTATGAACCTATAAGTTCCCTAAATCTGTGGCATTAATTCTATTCCCATACATGCTCCAAAACGGTATGCCCAAGCTTCAGCAAATTATTATTGAATGCAGTGGTAATCAATACAGTAAACTCAATATCCTCCATTATTACATCAATCCTAATTACTTTGTTCAGGTAGTTAGTAGGAGCTGTGTGAAAACAGGATAAAGACAGACACAGAAACGTTAAGAGAGAAAAAGACAGGGATATTCCTGAATATGATCAAAGATATTTGCAGTAACAAGTTTGATATACAAAATAAAACAAAAAAATCATAGCTTGATTCAAATGTAGTAATTATTATCAAATGAACTTATGTATAAAACTAATTAAATCTTATCATGTACTATATATCTTGTGCTTTGCCATCCCAGCTACAAATATCAAGTAATACTTCTCTATCTTAAATATATAAAAAGATAAAATAATTTCAATGTTCTTCAATACTGCATAACAGTTTAGAAAAATCAAATGAATAAAACTATTCTTTAGGATGATCATAATATATTTTAATTCTCACTATAAATATTGAAATGCAGAATTAAGCATTGATATATTGAATCAAATCAACTCAGGCAAACACCACTTAAGCAGATAGTTTTTCCAAATACTATTTTAGACAGCCAATAAAATTGTGCTTATTACATATTCCAGGACTAGCTGATCATTTAACAAGTTCTTGAGAGAAAGTTGAATGTATTGAATGCACTATATTTTAAACTCAAGAACATATTTGTCTGTGGCTTTAAAAAAGTACTCCATTTTTATTTTACCTAAGTATATGTTTCCTAGTTTCATAAATATGTTTTTTTAACAACACTTTTAAAACATTACTTCATTAGAAACATATGTGAATTTAAATGATGTCATCAGATTTCTGGACTTGTTATAATTTATTTGAATTTAAAAATAGTATCCTTCCTATATTAATTTTTCTAAGATGATTTTATTTAGATATAGTAGAGAAAACACTTCTAAAGTTATAAATATACCATTTTTAAGTATTTTATTGTATACTTAATCAAAATCATACCTTTATATTTCTCGCTGAAAATCTCCATCTTTCTTTTTTTGCTTCACTGAATACCCTACAGCTTCCCAATGGGAAAATAAATAACGCCTCTAATAATGAATAATTTCCCAAGGTGCATCCTGTCTTGATTTGGAATATTTTAACGAAGGCAAGAATAATCAGTCTCCACTGTGTTTATCAAAACTTTAGAAATTTTCACTACAATTTTTTTTCCTTTTAAACATATAAGTGATTGCATAGGCTTCCTGTTCGAATTGGTAAAGTTTCCTGTAACTATTTGAATGATATGTTTTGACACAGAGTCTCAAAAGCCTTAATTTACAAGCAGGTTATGATCAATAATGGTTAAGATTATGACGAGTGAAGGCTTACTGATTTCCTCCTTGCTTGTCACCCAGGGCTCTTGTGAGTGGTTTCCTGTTTCTATCACACTTGTCTAGTGAGGATGTGTTTTAACTCCTCTCTGTCCTTGTCTAATTTTTTAAAAGAGATGGATGCCGGGGCGCCTGGGTGGCTCAGTTGGTTAAGCGACTGCCTTCGGCTCAGGTCATGATCCCGGAGTCCCGGGATCGAGTCCGGCATCGGGCTCCCTGCTCAGCGGGGAGTCTGCTTCTCCCTCTGACCCTCCCCCTCCTCATGCTCTATCTCATTCTCTCTCTCAAATAAATAAATAAATAATATCTTTAAAAAAAAAAAAGAGATGGATGCAATATTGGGTGTGTCTGAAAGTTTGGTTAATTTTATTTGCATTCATTAAGATGTGGTTTATTCACTTTACAAGGTTATTTAGACAGAAGGCAGCAATTAGGGGGAAAAATCTCATTTATACACACCAACACCCATATTTAAATAAATACAGTGGTATTTTAAGTAACTCATAAAACCAACCTGGTGTGACCTGAATACTGTTTTAAACCCTTAAACTGGGGGCACCTGGGTGGCTCAGATGTTAAGCGTTTGCCTTCGGCTCAGGTCACGATCCCAGAGACCTGGGATCGAGCCCTGCATTGGGCTCCCCGCTCAGCAGGAAGCCTGCTTCTCCCTCTTCCACTCCCCCTGCTTGTGTTCCCTCTCTCACTGTGTCTCTCTCTGTCAAATAAATAAAATCTTTAAAAAAAAAAAATAAACCCTTAAATTGTAGTGAAATTGGAATTATGTATAGTGAAGAAGAAAATGCCTACTAAAGGGGGAAGATAAAACAAACAGAATTAATATCATTTCTATTAACTGACTTCCTTAATTAATCTATTCTAAAATAGTTGGAACACAGTTTCTTTCTTGAGAACATGAACTCAGTGGGCCTTCATTTTTTTTTTTTTTTAAGATTTTATTTATTTATTTGACAGAGAGAGAGACACAGAGAGAGAGGGAACACAAGCAGGGGGAGTGGGACAGGGAGAAGCAGGCTTCCCGCGGAGCAGGGAGCCGGATGCGAGGCTCGATCCCAGGACCCTGGGATCATGACCTGAGCCGAAGGCAGACACTTAACGACTGAGCCACCCAGGCACCCCAAGATTATTTTTTACCTTTTAAAGTGGTTTTACTCTTTGCCCATTTTTAGTTTTCAGGATTTTATTTTCTTAATGATTTCCCCCCCCAAAAAAATGACCAAAAAAAAAAAAAAAGTCTGTACTGTTACTAGCCAAATAATTAACATTGTATGGGAAATTAAATAATGTATGTATATATATATCTATGAATTAATTTTCTTTGTTTCTTTGTAGTTTTATTTTTAGTGTGGCTACTAGAAAACTTTAAATGCCATATACAGCTCATATGTGTAGTTCTCATTATATTACTAATGGATACACTGTTCTGGAGCATTGTTTACAATAAATGGCATTATTAATGCTAACAATGCTGAATGGAAAATCATAATGGAGCAATACAATTACACACATCCAATAAAAATACCTGTCAGCCTTTTAAGTTTCTTGTAAATGATAAGATCTCCCGAGGTTCCTGTTTCATTTTCCCTGGCACCCAGGGGAGCCACATTCATTATATCTGTCATGTGCAGTGACGGGTATAGTTACAGCTGCAAAATGATCTCCTTTTATATCTCTATTTCCATGTTCTCAGAACGAAGAATATTTCACCTTTTATCTGGAAATTTGCCATTATTTTGCCTCAGACCAAAAGCTTTATTTTATTTAACTTTTTAAAAGTTATCATGGGTAGCAAAGATACACTTTTTTTCCTTTGCCAAATGTTCTGAATAAGATCATTTTATTAACTCAATTGAAATATAAAATATATAAAATACGCTTTTCACACTAATAAGCCTGATGTTCATCTTCCAGTGACTTACGATCAACTCAGAAATATCTCAATTATTCAAAATCCAAAAAAGCATGCTGTGAATTTGCATCAGAAGTCTTAAAAAGTTAATCAGGCGCTCATTTTTACTTAAGATGATAGAGAAAAATCACAATTTGACATAATTCGTTGTTTTTGTGCTTCTGTCCATAACTGAGTAGCTCAGGGAAAGCAGTTACGGAAATTATTCTGCACTCCCCCACTCGCATCTTGTACCCTTGTATCTCTGAAGCATGTTTAAGTGAAGTCTAGAAATCCTATTTATTTTCTTTCATAATGGGAAGCTCCTACTAAGTACTGGCTTGAGAAACCCATAACAATCTTTTTTTTTTCTTCTTTTAAGATGATAGCCACAGGGACTGTTTAGAGTTCATTGAATTATTCAATTCTTACTCTGATAAGAATGGACAAAGGCTCAGAAATTTTAGTAGTATTTTCTCATGGTGTTTGGGGCTTCACACATAGGCAAAGATGTAGCTTCAATAAGAGAATTTAAGAATTACTTAAGGATTATAACATTAGCCACATACAGGTTCCTATACAGGCATTCATGTGGCATATCTATTGAGTATTTATTATGCACTTTCCCTGGGAAATACAAAGGTGAAAAACTAATAGTCACTTTCTAGTTCTAGAAGCATGGGAGCTAGCATACATTATAAGACTTTCCCAATCGAAATTATTAAGTGGTGGATAAAATGCAATTTCAAAAAAACCCTTTAAAAAGCCATAATTCTGCTGACAAAATACAAAGGAACTTCAAGGACTAAAGCAAAAAGAAAATAATACAACCCTGGGAGGTAGACTGTACCAAGGCTAATATTGGCCCTCAGTAGGAAAGAATTGTTCTCTCAGTAAGAAAGAATTGTACATTGACACTTTTTTGTTTTTAGGTTTTTTTTTTTCCATTTTATCATAATGATGGTAGACTATATTTGAAGAGCAAAATGTTGTCATTTTGAAAATAGCATTTTTCAATAAGAACATCTTAATATCAAACAGTGTCTACCAATGTAATAATCAGCCAGACGTAGGGTTTCCCTAAATATTCTTTTCAATTTTACACAAGTTTAAAAATACTTAGCAGCATTAATATAGCAACTGGTGAATTCTGGTTCCATGTGGGTAATGTCTCTGAGCCTTCCAACATATAATTTAAAATCAGCTGAATCTCAGACGATACGGGGTTCTTCATGTCAATCAATCCTAAACAGATGATAATACTTAGAATCACATAAAAATTACATGTGGACACTCTTGAATTCATATGTGTGAGCAGTTAAGGGTATGAGTAGGGTTCTATGACACAGAGAAACTAGTAACAACAAGCTGGTACCACCTCTAGGGCTGAAGTGGTAAATAAGGAAATAATGTGCACAGAGAAAAGGGGCCACTGAGTGGGACCTCAGTCTTGGTGTTATGCTACCACTGAGCCAAGGTCCTAAAGATGGAGGGAGCAGGAAAGCTAGAGCCGACCTCTTCCACCTCCAGTCCTCCAATTTCTTGCTATAAACTCCATTAACTGAACCCACCCTGAAGACAGTCAATAGACTTCTCAAAATTCTATGGCCCTCTTTATTAGCAGAGGGATGATGGAACTATGAGAATGCATGATCTATTTTGATCCTTCATTAATGCAAATGGCAATATTATAAATACTATTTATGTTCTTCGTTTTAAGATGGACAAGATCATTTAAGACCAGAGACCATGCTTTCTCCTTTAGTCAATTACAGCCTTTGTGTATTGACATGCAGTCCTCAGCAACACTGAGGATCAAAGACAGAAACAAACCAGCATTTTTCTGTGTAAACACTGTGCTACACTAAGTGAAGTGATGACTTTGTTTTCTTTTATGTAAAATCCAAATCATAAAATTAGAAGGCCAAGAAAACAAACGTCCCGTGCCAAGCAGAACAATGCATTTTTCATTGTCTCTGATTATATATTAGATGTAGAATTTGTGGTGTTTCATCAGTAAAAATGTATGCTGGAATGTATTAAAAAATTTACAAGGCACAGTAGGTATAATGAGGTTATAAAAAATGAGTAAAATGTGGTCCTTTTTCTCAAGAATTTTATGATGGGGAATAATACACATTCAATAATGTTAAGACATGATTTGTAAATGCTGAAAGAGATATAATCACACTATTGGTAAAAGCACATAGGAAGGTAATTTATTTTTGAATGGAAGGATCCAGAGAGGCAGGGGTGGGGTGGGGTGGGCAGTAGGTCTTGGGTAGAAAATGGAAGATAGAGCTAGGGAGATGCATTATTACATTATAGGAGAATGGATGGAAAAAAATAACCCAGGGGTGGAGGCAAGTAACTCAGAAGAGGTACAAGAATTTTAATATATTAATCGGAACATGTACTTTTCTCCAGATAGAGGAGATAAAGCCAGAAATGGAAGTTGGGGTCATATTTTAATGGATTTGAACACTATATTTAGAAGTTCATTATGAATAATGAAATTCTATAAGGGTCTAGCAAGGTAGCAGTGATATCAAAATGGTTAAATTTATTAGAGCTTCTAATCTTAGATGATTTTTATATTATTTTAATCTATACATTATATTTTAATGAAAAGTGAGAAAAGTATAAGATAAAGAACCTTGAGTAGGAAAACACTAGGTGCATAAGTATGATTTAATCATTTGTAATAATTTATATATGATAATGCCTGCACTAAAAGGTATATATTCCAGTAAAATGTTCATTATATAAAACTTCATTACTAGAAGTTGAAATAATTTTGAAACAGTAGAAATATTCCATAGTGTGGAAACAGCCCCACATGTGCCTTGATAGATGTAAAGGAATTATTAAGCCCAGTGTCATTATTTATAAACTTGAAAACTGGAAATTAACAGGTAGTGATTTGCAAAGGAAAAAAAAAGGCACACAAACACGTTAATCATAAAATGAACATTATCACAGGCAATGGCCAGGTTAAGAAAAATAACTGAATTAGTACTTTAATGCTATTGCTTTTCAGACTTTAATGTGTACAAGGAGATTTTTTAAAATTATAGCTCCTGATTCAGTAGTCTGGGGCAGAGCCTGAGATGCCTCCCAGGATTCTACAACTGAAGCTGATGTTGCCAACAGGAAGTATCACTCTTTGGATAGCAAGTCTTGAGACAACCTCCTTTAACCTTCTCCTATTTTATAACCCTTCTTCCCTCCCACTAGCATAGTGCTGACCTTGATTTTCCTTACATCTTAATACCTAAATATATCTCTCCCAAACTGTGTATGTGCATATGGATTATTTTATATTTTCCAGTTTTGAAAGGTATATACATGAAATATGAGATTTTTAAAAAAGATTTTATTTATTTGAGAGAGAGAGAGAGAGCACGAATGGTGGGAGAGGGAGAGGGAGAAGCTTCTCACTGAGCAGGGAGCCCGATGCGGGGCTCAATCCCGGGACCCTGAGATCATGACCTGAGCCGAAGGCAGACGCTTAACTGACTGAGCCACCCAGGCGTCCCGAAATATGAGATTTTTAATCATTTAATATTATGTCTTAAGGGTTAGTTATAACTGCTTCTTTTATTACTCTGCTGTATATTGTTCTATTTTATGATTATATTACAATTTATTTGTCTATATCATTATTGTATCTTCTAATTGCCAGCAAACATATAAGCAGCAGTAGTACTATTACTGTTAAAATTCTTATGCATATGTGCAGGGTTACATGTGCAAGAATTTTTCTAGGGGATAGACTGGAGAGAAATAATTCCAAAGTAGTGTAACATGGAGTCTGACTCCATTTCTGATGTTTGACTGTGGACAGCTTTTAAGCCTCTTGCTACCTTTTCCCCTTTTGCCCCACATCTGAGAAAGTTGATAAGAAAGCCCAGGTGCTTCTGCCTTTGGCGCTGGTGGGTCCTACAAATCCTCTCCCTGACTCCACTTCTTAACCTCCCCTAAACCCCCAGTCAGTTTCTTTCCCTGTTCCCTTTAGTCATTGTGGAATCCACCTGTAAAGGCTGATTTATTCTTCTTAAAATACTTCATTGTATAAGAAACAAAACCTTTTGTATCCTCTCACTGAGTGTGCGACGTCATCTGTCTCAACATTTGAACCAAATTTTGGAAAAATGCAGCTTATATCCTCAAGGTGGCCTTAACCCATTGGATAAGTAAGAAATTTCAAATGTACCAGGTAATGCCAAATCATTTTCTAAAGTGCAAAGAATTATCATTTCTTTACATGTTTTCCAGTGCTTGATACTGTTAAACTTAATCTATGTGAATCCATTGGCTACACAATTTTATCTTTTTATTCTTGATTTATTTGATAATTAATATGTTTGAAACAACTTTTTGTAGGTTTCTTCACCATATGATCCCATCATTATTTTTTATTCTCTGAAATATCTGTATATACTTAGTTTTTCAAAATCTAATTGCTATTGACTAATAGTTTGTAATATATAATAAATGTCAATTCATAATAATTTTAGGATTATTATGGTGCCATTTTTCTCTTATTTAGCATAATGTCTTTTCAGTCAATTTACAGAATCTTTTCAGGACCAGAAATTTAACATTTGATGGGATATTTGTCAATTTTATCATGCATTTGCATTTTAATATTCTTGTTTAATATCTACTTTTATCTCTTCAAAAAGGTTTAACATTAAATATTTACATTTACATGTCTAATACACCACTTACTGATATGGTACCACGTGAAGAAGGAAGGACTGATCCATTTTCACTTTCTTTCATCATAGATGACAAATTTTCCTAGAAACATTCATTTAATGATCCATCTTTTTCCCATCCACATGCAATGAAATTTCTGCCCTATAACAAGTGACCCATGTTTGGGTAGAGTCATTTCCAGAGTTTAAGTGGTATTTAGTTAGTCAATTTATAGATCCACTTGATTTGTAAACATGCTTAAATACTATACATTTAAAAAATATCTTGACATCTGTTACAGAGAATTTCCTCTATATCACTCTTTGTTAACAAAGTGTTTCTGTTATTCTTGAACCTTTGTTCTTCAATTAAAAAAATTAGAAAACATTTATCTAGGTCTTAAAAGGTAAATCTGTGGGGATTTTATTTGGAATTATATTGACTCGGTGGATCAACTTTAACAGAATTTACATATTTAAGACATAAATTATATATCCATTTATTTTATTATATACACATTATTTAAGTATTGCGATCTATATAAAAGATATATAATCTTTTTCATAAAGACTGGCATGTATATAATATTTTACTATTTTCTAAGAGTTTATTTATTTATTTGAGACAGAGAGAGCATGAGCGGTTGGGAGAGGCAGCGAGAGAGGGAGAAGCAGACTCTCTGCTGAACAAGGAACCCGACTCGGGGCTCCATCCCAGGACCCTGAGATCACAACCTGAGCCAAAGGCAGATGCTTAACTGAGCCAGCCAGTCTCCCTATTTTTACTATTATAAAGAGTAATTTTTATATTAAATGTTCTCAATTTGTTGGTGTTTAAAAATACAAATGATTTATACATAAAAATCTTAAATTCAGCTATATTGTTAAAATCTTTAATTTCAAGCCATTCTATGTCATCAGCTCTCAAACAATAAAATGGAATATTTAAAAAATATCAGCCTTATATAAATACGTATTATCATTTGTAGTATTTTTTTTAAAGATTTTATTTATTTATATGAGAGAGAGAGAGCACATGAGAGGGGGCAGGGTCAGAGGGAGAAGCAGACCCCCTGCTGAGCAAGGAGCCCGATATGGGACTCGATCCGGGGACTCCAGGATCATGACCCGAGCCGAAGGCAGTCGCTTAACCAACTGAGACACCCAGGCGCCCCTCATTTGTAGTATTTTTTAGCAATGTTCCCCATACATTGGGGAACTATCTATTGCTGGAAATTATTACTGTTTCTAAATATCAATATTTATTTGGATTTATCCACATACTTATTAATGTCTTTGCTCCTCATCCTATTTTAGATCGCAAACGTCCCATATAGGAGGAATTCCTGAATTATATCCTTTATTTCCTTTATTCATAAACCTTGTCTGTTTTGCCTAAAAATTATTTTATCTCACATTCTTTATTGCGTTTTTCAATGGTCACAGAAATCTGATGTGAAAGATGTTTTCATGACATACATTAAAAGTTCTCTTCTGGGGCACCAAGGTGGCTTAGTCAGTGGAGCATTTGACTCTTGGTTTAGGCTCAGGTCATGATCTCATGGGTCATGGGATTGAGCCCTGTGTGGGGCTCTGCACTGGGCGTGGAGCCTGCTTAAGATTCTCTCCCTCTGCCCCTCCCCCAACTCATGCACCACCCCACAAATAAATAAGTGAATAAGTCTTTTAAAAAAGTTCTCTTGTACTAAAGGAAGGAAGGAAGGGAGGCAGGGAGGGAAGGCAGGAAGGGAGGAAGAAAAGGGGGGAAGGAAGGAAGGAAGGAAAAGAAAGAAGAAATGGAGGAGGAGAGAAGGAAGAGAATATCTGACCCACAAATCCTGAAATATGTACCATCTGACTACAGAAAACATTTGCCAGCTCTAAATCTACATGGATAATTTGTTTGGATTCATTTTCTAGTCCACAGATTTTCTTTTCCATATTATCTAAATTGCAGTTTAAAGTGTCACTGTATTTTCAATGTCACTGGGAAATACATCATTTCCAAAACATACATTTGTTTTTGTCATGTGTAGTAGGTCTTTATTTATACTTTTATAACTTCTTCCTTACGTTTTTCAATGTTTAAAAAAATGGATGCAGATTTTATTTTCTGAGTTTGTTTTTTTCATAATCATGGTGTCTTCTTTCTATAATTGTACCTTTGAGGAAAAGAGTACAATTGAATTTCTCCACAGGAATATTCCCAACCTGGAAAAATATGATAGTGAATGTTTTACTGAAGTTTAATGGGCCATATTACTCATATGAATTTGCAACAAAAATTTCATGAAGACTAACTTATGGCTACAAATTCTCAGGGCAAATATATTCTCCTCCATCCAGTGCCAAATTCAACATAGAAAATTTCCCTTATTGTTCCCAATATTTTTTCATTTACTCTTGTCGTTTATTTTAGCTCTTTTTTTGTGCCAGCTCTATGTGGGGAAATACAAGGTTTATATTCTGTCTTCCAAATGCTGTGTAGCAACCATTGTTTGCAAGGCAAACTAGACTGAAATACTCAAAATCAGAAATATCTCCGAGATGAAAATATCTGCTAGATTGACTGACTCATCTGTACCGAGTGCATTTCTTCCGATATGGATATATTTCTGATATTTCTTAGATCTTTATTCAGTAGATATAATGATCCTGTTGCTTCCATATTTTAAAATCATGCCATTTCTTTTTTTTTTTTTTTACGATTTCTATTTATTTATTTGTCAGAGAGAGCACAAGCAGGGGGAGCAGCAAAGGGAGAGGGAGAAGCAGGCTCCTCACTGAGCAAGGAGCCCGATGTGGGACTCAATCCCAGGACCCTGGGATCATGACCTGAGGCGAAGGCAGACGCTTAACGACTGAGCCACCCAGGCATCCCAAAATCATGCCATTTCTTAATGATTTAAATTGTCATATATTTAAACTATTTGTAAAAGTTACTCCTTTTATTTCAAATTCTTCTCTAGCTTATCCCTCTTTTTTTTTTTTTTTTTGCCTTTTATGGTGAAGTTACTCAAAATAACAGTGGGCTAACTTCATAGCTGAGAGCCTATAGGAACATCTCTAAATAAACTATTCTTATTAATTTTACATGATCTTTCATCAGAACTTGACATTTTTTTCATGGCTACTAAGATGCCCTCCTCTTTCTCTTTATTTTTATTTTCTACTACTTTTTTCATGGCTACTAAGATGCCTGCCTTTCTTTCTCTTTATTTTTATTTTCTTTCTTAATTTCTCTTTTTTTGTGTGTTTATAACCCTTTATCAGTTACATGATAGGTTTCTTACCAACTATTTAATGTTTAAGAATTGGTATGTTCCAATGATCTATCATCTGCTCTTCAGAATAAATTCTTTTTCCCTAGAAATGTTTTTTATACTTACATAGTTCCACATTTTATTTTATTTTGTTAATACCTTTCATAGTGATGACTATTGCCTGAGCACCAGGCACCCATATCCAACTGCTGACTAGATTTTTCACAAAGATCTCTCCCTCTGTTAGTGCACAATATCATTTTTAAAATGCCCTATTTCCCCATCTAGATCTTTTTTTAAATTTTTATTTATCTATTTTAGAGAGAAAGAGAGAGAGAATCTCAAGCAGACTCCCCACTCCTCCCTTGAGGAAAAACTTCAAAATGCTTTTATTTATTTTTATAATTATCTAGGTGTATCTCCCATCAATACATATAATGTATAATACTAAATATTTATTTTTTAGATTTATTGGTATTTTCTCTTTTTTTAAAAAAATATTATCTCCAAGAAACCATCTACCCCATCTTATTCATGTAGGATGTACTTACACTATAACTATACAAGATAAAAAAAATTGCTGGAATTTAGAAATAATTATGTAAAAGTGTGGGAGTTTGTGCTTTAACCAACATACTGAAAATCCTTTCAGGATAGCTCTGGTTTTTGTTTGGTTGGTTGTTTGTTTTGTTTTTAATAAGAAGAAACATGTTACAGGCCTAAAATATCAAAGTTAACTAGCATAATAAGATTGACTTTATTATGAGACTAGATAATGAAAAAGAAATAGGAAGATTTTTCAGGCAAGAAAGAAATGCTTACTGTGGAATAAAAGAAGTCTTTACATTTACAAAGGATATATAGATCAGAAAAAAATTCGACTACCATATGTTTCTTAAAGAATATCTCTTCAAGACTCTTAAAATTCCTTAAATCTGTGGATAGTCATCATGGAAGTTTGAGATATTTATAAAATGAAATATGTATCAGTAAAATAACATTTTTAACATGATATATTGAGTTGCAAAAATTTTTAGGAATGCTTGAGTGTACCTATAAACTTTAGGAAATTATTACATGAATAGACACATCCTGTCACATAAAAACCTTATTTATTTATTTATATTATCCTTATAATAGCCTTATTATAAAAAACAGAAGACTGTAATTTAAGTGTTGTATTTGTATTTCATTTTGCCAAAATTTTTATGAACTGTCATCATATTACATTTCAGATGGGAAGAGTTAGCACCTAAAATAGTTAATTAATTCCCACTTCTGACAGGCAAATTTTGTGGTTTAAGCTGTCCCACTGTCTTTACATAAACAGAAAGGAAAACAAGACAAATAATCCTCCCAGACTTGAGTTTAATACATTCTCAATTCACTTACAAATAGGCTGCATGTGCCTGCATAAAACAAAGATATTCAAAATTATTAAAAAAAAATTTCCAGGGCGCCTGGGTGGCTCAGTTGGTTAAGCGACTGCCTTCGGCTCAGGTCATGATCCTGGAGTCCCGGAATTGAGTCCCACGTCGGGCTCCCTGCTCAGCAGGGAGTCTGCCTCTCTCTCTGACCCTCCCCCCTGTCATGCTCTCTCTCTATTTCATTCTCTCTCTCAAATAAATAAATAAAATCTTTAAAAAAAAAAATTTCCAGCAGATATAGTACCTTTATTCCAAACTTGCATTTTGGTCATCATTAAGGTCCTTAGATCCTAGTCAACCTTACTTCTCTGGCCATTTAGACCCATGGGCATGATAATATGAGACTTTTTTTTTTTCTTCAATTTTTTTTTTTTTTTAAGATTTTATTTATTTATTTGACAGAGAGAGAGATAGCGAGAGCAGGAACACAAGCAGGGGGAGTGGGAGAGGGAGAAGCAGGCTTCCTGCTGAGCAGGGAGCCTGATGCGGCACTCAATCCCAGGACGCAGGGATCATGACCTGAGCTGAAGGCAGACGCTTAACGACTGAGCCACCCAGGCGCCCCGAGACTATGTTTACAAAGCTCTATCAACTGCCTTATTTCCATTAACTTTTGCACAAGATTGTAAAATTAAAATACAAAGTAATTTTCTTCTCCTCATATCCTTAAATAGATAACATGTTTCAGATTAAGTCCTGGTGAGAAGAAATTGACCTTGGATTCAGAAAGTGAGGATTCCAATCCAGTCAAGTCATGTGACCATGTTTTCTGTTTCTTTCTTTCTTCTTTTTTTTTCCAAACTATTCTTGAGCTCAGCCTGATGGAGGAATAAAACAGATAATGCAGGGGAACTTTTATGTTGGAAGCTGACTCATCATGTTTCTTTTTATTAGTAAATCATAGACTGAAATAAAATGTGGGCAATCTCATGGTGAACTGAAAATCTATATCTTTTAGATGATTTTCTCAAGATTCAGAGTCTTCAAATTATGTAAATGTTTTTTCTGACATATCTTTGTTACTTTGTGTTTAAAATATATGTATTTCAACTTTAGAACATTGATAACCTATTTTTTATTTTTTTTTATTTATTTATTTTTTTTTAAAGATTTTATTTATTTATTTGAGAGAGAGAGTGAGAGAGAGAAAGAGCACAAGAGGGGGGAGCAGGAGAGGGAGAAGCAGACTCCCCGCCGAGCAGGGAGCCCGATGCAGGACTCGATCCCAGGACTCCAGGATCATGACCTGAGCCGAAGGCAGTCACTTAACCAACTGAGCCACCCAGGCGCCCGATAACCTATTTTTTAATTCAAAAGTAGAACAAAATTTCAAAGGGAAAGCTTCTTACCTCCACCTCGGTATATTTGCTGTATATCTGGGGATATAATTTTCCACTAAAGTGTGTGTGTGTAAAATACATAATAATCATAATTATAAAACTATAATATTCTATAATTTTCTTTGGTGATTTCTCTAAGCAGAGTATATATAGAGAATGTCTTTCTTTTTAATATATGCTCAATAGTTTATTGCATGGGAGTAGCATAAATTGTTTTATCCAATCTCCTAAACATGACCATTTGAGTTTTTTCAAACATTTTATTGTTACAAGCAAGGCTTTAATGAACAATATACACGAGTTAGTGCAATTACTTTCTTGGGGAAGAATTGTTGGAGTTTAATATATTTTGCACTTTTGATTGTTATTCCTAAATTGTCTCTGAAACAAGGTTTTGATGAATTATACTCCCACCAATAATAAATGAGAATGCTTATTTCTGGCCAGAATTGAGTACTCTGCATTTTTTTATTCTTTTTGCAAACTACTAGAAAATTATCAATAACCACTTTTTTTTAACTTTCATTCAAAATATTTTACCAATTACATATCATCAGGTTGAGCTATATTTAATATTTGGATTTCCTCTTCTATAAAAGTGAATAACTGTATTTCATAAGCAAAATTCCCTGGGAGTATTCAAGATTGAACCAATATTTCTATGAGTGTCATGGAGGTTAAGGAAAACCCCTGTATAAATTCACATTGCATCACAAGATTTCCAGAGCATATTTGAGGAGTGAATGCTGGGTTTGAGAAGCAGGGGATGCAGTACTTTCACTGAATCTTTTTTTTATTTTTTTAATTTATTTTTATTTTTTAAATTTTTTATTGTTATGTTAATCCCCATACAATACATCATTAGTTTTAGATGTAGTGTTCCATGATTCATTGTTTGTGCATAACACCCAGTGCTCCATGCAGAATGTGCCCTCCTCAATACCCATCACCAGGCTAACCCATCCTCCCACCCCCCTCCCCTCTAGAACCCTCAGTTTGTTTTTCAGAGTCCATCGTCTCTCATGGTTCGTCTACCCCTCCGATTTCCCCCCT
>NC_138370.1:7952515-7988905 GCF_054177405.1 Leptonychotes weddellii
GCTCTATCACTTGCCAGAAGTGGCCGACGGAGGCCCCTCCCCCGCCGTCTATCCTCCCGAATATCGCCTCGGATTCACTTCTCCCCACGTCCTACCTTCCAGAAAGTGGTCACTTTTCTGTTCAGAGAGTTGTTGCTATTCTTTTCTTCGATCTCCTGTTGAGTTTGTAGGTGTTCAGAATGGTTTGATCCCTATCCAGCTGAATTCCTGAGAGGAGACGAAATCCAGGTCTCCTACTCCTCTGCCATCTTGCTCCGCCCCCCCTTTTTTTTTTAAATAAGGCTGTTGTAAGTAGGAGTCAATGTGAAGGAAAAGGAAGAATTGAGTAATGTATTCTGTATTAAACCTTTAGAAAGCTCACTTTTGCATCAGATGTTTATATCTAGAGAATTAATAAAGTCAAGATTAAAAATGGCTTTTATGTTGCTACATGAAATACAGATTAAAGGAAGTTGTCTCAGTTTTCTTATTAATAGTTTGGGGAAGAAGAAAAATTTTAAATTGCTACTTTTTAAGAAGATCTTAGATTTCGCCTTTAAAGCATTCAGACTTCACATTCCTCAGACTGGATGATGTGTTTTTGCCCAAGGGCATATGAATGTCACTCCCTCAGAAACCCATCAGTGCCAGTTCTAAAATGGCCAGAGGAATTGCTGCACGCAGGGCAGGCTGCAGTATCCATCAGCTCTTGCTGCCTTCACCTCTCTGCGGGCTGTGGGACTTCCACCAACATCTGTATGTTGTGCAATGTCAGTACCCCGACTGGCTGTGTGGAGCTGTCCAGCAGTAATGCATAGATGGATAAAATATTCGCATGTAACTGCAGGATTTTAAAAAGTCCCATACAGTCAGATCTATAAACCCAACAATATATAACAATATGTATGGGGCAAAATTATTTATTTTAATTGTTAAATTGTAATGGGTGGATCAATCTAATGGTAATTACAAAAACTTAACTGTTTTCCCAATTTAGTAGCTTTAATACTGATGCTTATGTCTATGTACTTTTTCAAAACATGTAAAAGTCAAGCACTTATTTCAGACTGAAGCCTTCTTTGAGACTGCCTTTTTGATTCCCAAATGGCAAGATGCAGACTGCATGGGTGAGATAGTCATATGTAGACCCTAGAGTATTTTCAAAAAGAAAATTGTCTCAAGGCCATGATGCACATATGATAATTTTTCTCAAATTATTATTTTTTAAAATATTCTCGTCACAGTAGCAGCCTGAAAAGAACTTTTTTTTTTTTAAAGATTTTATTTATTTATTTGAGAGAGAGAATGAGATAGAGAGAGCATGAGAGTGGGGAGGGTCAGAGGGAGAAGCAGACTCCCCGCCGAGCAGGGAGCCCGATGCGGGACTCGATCCGGGGACTCCAGGATCATGACCTGAGCTGAAGGCAGTCGCCCAACCAACTGAGCCACCCAGGCGCCCTGAAAAGAACTTTTGATGAAACTGGGCAGGTGGAATAGACCAGCCAATCTCTTAGCGTGGGATGTAATGTGCCTTTTTGTTCTTAAAGATTTAAGTAAATTTTTTTTAAATAAAGTATAAAAATCAGTTTTAATGCTGTTGCCAACTAAATCATGATTATTATCAGAATCATCAGATAGCTTGGAATGAAATGAAGATTGGTTTGAGTAATTGGATAGAACAAGAAAACTGGATAAGACAATAAAATAAGCCACAAAAAAAGGCAGAATGTCTGATATTATTTACTAGAAAAATTCCCATCACTCACCATTTGGTGGATTTAAAATAATCTGGAGAAAAACTCATAATATAACAGGGATAATCTCTGTATCTATTGCTATCTATTTCAAATTTAGCTATTCCTATGGCAAACTTACATGGCATTATTTTTGAAGAAAACTGTGACGACCTTGTCATGGTGACAGATGGTGTTCCAAAGTCATATTCTTTTCATCACTAATCTAACTACATGATTTCACTTTGGGCTCAGTTTTGTGAAGAATAAATTACAACTTCTATACATAAAGAATATTCTATACTTTATGAAAATATAATAATTTAATTTAATATAACATAATATAAATGCACTTAAAAGGCGATCCATTACAATTTGTATTTATCTTCTTGTAAATACAGTGTTCTCTTGTCTTGGGCTTTGATAACATAACACTTCAAAATTATGTATGCAATTCTTCTCTTCTGGACTTGTAGCAGGAGTCTATATATTATAGTTTAGTAATGAATAATATCCATTATGTAGTTAGAATTCCTTGGTTCAAATCCTGTCTCTACCACTTACTAGGTGGCTATTATGAGATTGTTCCACTTACAGAAAAGTTTTTGATATAAATGGCATTGAATTTTCTTTTTCTTTTTGCTTTTTTTCAATGTATGTGCTGGATTTTAACTTTTTAAATTATTTTAAGGGATCTTTTGTTTTATTTTATGTTAGCCTTTGTGGATGAGTTGAAAGGATATTAGAATGTTATTCCTTAATAGCTGTTATTAGTCATAACAGATGTTGTCAAATCCTGGAATGTCCTGTTTGTTTATTCCACTGCCTATAACATAGTCTAGTGTGACTCATATTTTCATTCATATTGAATGCTCTTCTATTGGTCTGTATACATACTGTTTTATGTTTAGTGTACTATTTCATTATATTATGTATCTTAAAAAAGTAGTAACTTACTTTGCTATATAAACCACATATCTCAGTATTATAAATAAAATACAGTCCAATAACTACCATTGTACTATTATACCCACTATTATTACTATTGCTTTCACTCATACTCTGAACAGCCCACACTTACTGAATGTTTTCCGTATGATCAGAACGATCCTAAGTGCTTTATATTTACTATTTTAAATTTTGTAATAACACTATGAAACATTAGAGGTCTCGAACAGTTAGATATCTCCAACAAACCGCAAATCTCTTATGTGTTAGAACCAAAACGTGAAATCTAATGCATCCTCTCCAGGCCAAAGCCTGTTTATGCACTGCAAGGGTATAAAGCCTCTTTGGCAGAAAAGCATTAAAAACAAGATGAGTAAACCCAATTAAATATCTTTTGCTTTTTTTTTTTTTACCTTTTTCCTCCTTAATCTGAATATTTGCCACTTATTTTTCAAAAGTGTTTCCTTTTGTATTTTACTTCTACTTTGATCACATATTTAATTTTGTTCTAGTTTGGAGCCTTATTTATTTATTTATTTATTTAAAGACGTTTATTTATTTATTTGACAGGGGAGAGAGAGAGCACAAGCAGGGGGAGAGGCAGAGGGAGAAGCAGACTCCCCGCTGAGCAGAGAGCCCCCCCAAGATCCTGGGAGCATGACCTGAGCTGAAGGCAGATGCTTAACAACTGAGCCACCCAGGTGCCCCGGTAATCAAATACTTTTATATTTTCCCAAAAATATGTATATATCATGTAGGAAATAACATTTATTTTATTTTCATGTATTTTTTTAATTTGAAATGGGACCTAAAAGCATTTGATCCCACTTTTGCAAATTACTGTGAACATTAAAGCTAGCTTCAATACCTATTCACCACTTTTTTTTTTCTTTCTCTTTCATTGAAACCATATAAAACTAATTTTTGGAGCCATCTGCTAAGGTGTCTTTAAAATATTTTCAATTTCCCAGTCATTGCACAAGAGCAGAAAGTAGCTTTTTTGTACTAAACTAAAATTGGTGATTTATGAAATGTCTTGTATGAATTAGGTCCCATATGTTGCAAGTGTTGAAAAATATACTGTGAGTTTTAGAGT
The DNA here is from genome assembly GCF_054177405.1 of Leptonychotes weddellii. Lineage (NCBI taxonomy): Eukaryota > Metazoa > Chordata > Mammalia > Carnivora > Phocidae > Leptonychotes > Leptonychotes weddellii. Next base: position 7,956,272 of record NC_138370.1, read on the forward strand.
CACCTACAGAACTTTAAGGACAGGAAAATACATCTAGTCATTTCTCTAACTTTCTCCTGGGTCACAGGCTAACCATTTCAGGCAAACAAGAATCCATCCATGTCTGAAGGAGCCTCCAGAGAAGGTTTCTTAATATGCCCTGTAATGCTTTCACTCTTGCTTTTAGTAGAATCTCCTTACCACTAACTTTATTGCTATGGGTGAAGGCTGCTTCTATTGTTCTTCTCTCCATGGAGATGAAGAACAGCTACCCAATATCTTCTGTGTAAAGACATTTGAAATTCTAGAATACAGTAATAAAAATTCTTCTTTGCCTTTTACTAATATTTTCTATGATGTATTTGAGACTTTAATATGTTTTCAGGGTGCCTGTGTGTGTTCTGAGCTCTGGAAGACTTTCTCATGAAGCTCATATTTTTCTACATGAGGTATTGGCTGAGCAGCTAAGAGAAATCAATGAATTGCTTTATATTATTCTAATATATCATTCTTTCATTTGTTTAAATATTGTTATCTCAGACATGAACCAACCAGGTAGATCTCATATTTAAATTTCTTCTTCATGTCTGAAAAAAAAAAGGGAAGGGAAACAAATCACCAAAAAGGATTACTTTATGGTTATACCAACTTTATTTAAAGAATAGTTTTGTTTGGGAACCCTTTCAAATTCATCCGTGAGCCTGAAATACCTTGACAGAGATTATTTCTTTCAACAAACAATTTTTAGTTATTCACAGAGCCTCATAATCTATAAGCTTGATTACAACCACTATTTATTTGTACAGGTGTTATTGGCCCCAGTTTCTGACATAAACTGCAATTTTATCTTGGATTTGTTTGGCAAGGGCTCATGAGAGAATGGGTCTAAAAACAAAGGAGAAAAAAATGGAAATAGAAGCATTTACACTAAGTACACTACATCATCCAGTCAGGAGGATGAACTGATTTTTTTATCCCTCAAATATAATCAACGGCAGTAGTCAGGACAAGTTTTCTGCAAAAGGCAAGATAGCAAATATTTTAGGCTTTGCACACCATATGGTCTCTGCTGTGGCCACTCAACTCTGCTATGGTATCACTAAAGTTGCCACAGACAAATTGTAAACAAATGCATGGCTGTGTTATAATAAAACTTTATTACAAACACATGAGAAATGCTGCATTTTGCCCATGGACATTATTTCATCAATTCCTATTCTAGGACAAAGAATGCCAAGACCTGCCTATATCTGTTTGGCTTTTTGTTCCCAGGTTTTCCAAAAATCTCTCCTCTGGTCAGACTCTCTGAGGGATTAATCCCTCAAGAAGAGAACTAAACTGGAAATCCACAAAACTCCACCTCCGTGTCCTGTGCAGGCACCTTGGATGGCTACAGAAGGCACTTTCCTCGTGCATCCTGGCTAACGTGTATCATGACCTTAATCTGTCTCAGTAGGAGATCCCTACCTAAGTTCCCTGCTTTTCATTTTTCATAGTTTAGAGCAAAATCTAAGCTTTGCCATCACAAGCCTTCCAAGAGACCAGAACGCTCATCCCAAATTCTATCTCCAGTGACTGGATAGCCAAGCGCTCCTCATAAATTCCATTTCTCAGTTGCTCAGGCTAAAAAAAGACAGACTTGTTCATTCTTTTCCTACTTCATACAATTCATCAGGAAATTGTACTAACTATCCTTGAAAATACATGTACTCAGCACCATCCCCAAGGTCCCTCCTGGTTTGAGCATCATCATTTCTTCTATGGATTATTAAATCTACCATTTCACCCCAATCTATCTTTAATAGAGAAATTATATAATTAAAACATAAGTTTGATCACATCAAAGTCCTCCCATGAGTCCTCATTTTAGCCAGAGTGAAAAACAAGGTCCTTACGTGCTGGGGTAGCTCAGTTGGTTAAGTGTCTGCCTTCGGCTCAGGTCATGATCTCAGGGTCCTGGGATCAAGCCCTGCATTGGGCTCCCTGCTCTGTGGGGAGCCTGCTTTTCCCTGTCCCTCTGCCACTCTCCCTGCTTGTGTTCACTCTTGCTCTCTCTTCCTCTCTCTCAAATAAATAAATAAAATCTTAAAAAAAAAAAAAAAGCAAGATCCTACAATGGCATGCATGGCCTCAGTGCATATGATCTGTGCCACCTCCCCACTGTTATGCCTTCAACTTCTACCACCATCACCTGCTCTTTGGATTCCAACCACACTAGCCTCTCTGCTATTTCTTGACTACAGTAGGCACACTTCCACACTAGAGCATTTCCTAGACTTAATTATTCTGCATGGAACGACCCCCCCACTCTTCACTTAAGCAATGGCATCACCTCTTACTCTTTTTTTATATAATTCCACATTTGTTAAGTCCTGACATGGCCAGTTACTTATTAACTACAATCATCCCTACTGTAATCAACCACTCCATCTCTCAGAATAGCTCTTATCTGCTCTGCTCTTGCATTTTTACTACATATCAATCATCACCTTCTGTCATAAATTTAAATGTTTATGAAGTTGTACTTACCATTCTTGACTTTCTCTAGTTATTAAATTGCAAACTCCTGAGGCCATGAATTCAAATGCAATGTGGGACCAGATAGGAGATAAACCTCAAAAACATGATAGTAAGTAAAAGAAGCCAGACACAAAAGGTCGCATGTTGCATGATTCCAGTTTTATGAAATATCCAGAAGACGTAAATCAATAGTGACAGTAAGCAGATGGGTGGTTGCCAGAAGCTGAGGGTGGCGAGAGGAATTGGAAAATGACCACTTAATGATACGGAGTTTCCTCGTGAGGTGTTGAGAATGCTTTTCAACTAAACAGGGATTGTGGTTGCACAACATTGTAAATGTATTGAATGTCACTGAAGAGTTTACTTTAAAATAGTTAATTTTATGTTATATGAATTTCACTCCAATGAAAAGAAAAACATGAAAATAAATAAATAAATATTTCTCTACTGTGCCTTCACCTATGAAGACACTTATTAGTAAGAGTTCATGTGCTTCAGGAATAGACTTGGTGCAGCCTGAAGCTGGGGACACCTAGCCAGGCAGCATGTGCAACAATCACGGAGTTCAGGATAACTGAAAGGTCCAGGGCTCCACCTCAGCCTGCAGGTGACAGAGGTTTCAGTTTACCACATACACTTTGCCCAATATTTCTCTCCATCCACAAAACATGATCTTTGAGCATTAGGACACATAATACTATAGTAAGTTGTGAAAGCAGGAGATACTTCTAACTATTATACTTGTATATCTTTCTTAAAAGATCATTTATTAGTTTTAAAGTTACACATTGCCCATATCTCTGTTGAACTAATTCCTTTGTGTGTATTTAGAAGGCAATAGGTCCCACTTGTACCTAAAAATGTGCCCTCTGTGATAAATTAAACCTGTCAAATGGAAACCAAAAGACAGAGTGGTATCAGAATTATTGCAAATGTTCATCCAGCTGTAGCAAGATACATCACAAACATAGATTACTCTAAATTTAAAACTACTTTTTTTTTTAAAGATTTTATTTACTTATTTGAGAGAGAGATAGTGAATGAGAGAGAGTATGAACAGGGAGGAGAGGGAGAAGCAGGCTTCCCACGAACAGGGAGCCCAACGCGGGGCTCCATCCCAGGACCCTGGGATTATGACATGAGCCGAAGGCAGACGCTTAACCAACTGAACCACCCAGGTGCCCCTAAATTTAAAACTTCTTAAATCTGCCCAGACCAATTCTGGACCTTCAGCTACAAACAATGGCGGATGGTGCTTGCGTGACTTGGCCTTACTGATAATCTTATAATATAGGGATTGCTACTGTCCTACTTTTTTTCCTGCCCATTGAGATCTTCTTTCCCTTCTTCTGTCACTGTACACCTGCCTTAGAGTTGCAATACAGCTGTCTTACAGTTTGAATTTCAGCCCTCTACCCTTGAGCTAACATCTATAAACCATGAGATTTGTTTACCATTTTCTGGAAAATAATAGGAAACGGTTCATTTGACTGTGAATGTGTTAAGTCATCAGGGGGATCTACTGTAGGGCTCAAAGGCATAGCATCTTCCTGTTCAATCATGATGGGAACCCTCAATGATGCCCTGACACATGTTACTGAATACACCATTTCTATTGGGAGGAGGCATTTTCCTCCCCTTTAGAACGTTGTTTTAACATAACCCATGACATGATGAGCTTTTCAGGTCTTAAAAGTATTTTTATGTCCTTCCAGAAGAGAAACGATTCAATTATAAACTAGTCATTTCCTCTCAAAGGGAATATACCTACTGGCAGATGCAGGTGATTTGCTCATACAAAATCCTCAGGGTCACCACTGGTTTGCCGTTATGGGTTTTTGCCCAAGGCTCCTGTAAGTGTATGTTGCTGACAATTCCAGTGTCATTTGAACATCAGAGTAGTGTGATCCCAAAAGAATCTACTGGGTGATAGCTTTTTAGGCTCTCAGAGAGCCTGCATTTATCCAGAGCACCACAGAAATCCATTTTTTTTTCTCATAATGTTGTTATAGGGGCTGTTACTAAAATTTCCAGGTGACAGGTGATGTCTTCACAAATCAAATAACTTATTCAAATCTTATGCTTCTTGTTTTGATTTCAGAGCTGGCTGAGACAATAACCTATTTTTAATTGTTCAAGGAATCTCTAATGGCTCTAGCCTCTGTTATTCTTCATAATTTTAACATTCATTTTGGGACCTGTACTTCAGTTCAATGGCCACTCCCTTGTGGTTGTATGAATAACTGGTATTTAAAATTCAGTTTTAGCTTAATATTTGGGTGGAGATATCAGCATTATATAATAACTATTTTCAATTGAATTAAAACTAAGTCTCAACCCACCAGGTTATGGACAGTATCAAGAAAGCTTAAATATCTGCACAGTAAACAAGTCCTGTGGAGTCCATCACATATGAATTGAATCTGACTTTGATTTTCTTGCAAGATACAAATTGAAAAGAAAGTGTTCAATCAGTCAATCACAGAACACCAATCTCCTCTATCTTGTTGCTCAGCTTGAATTGTTAATGCTGTTATTGAACACAGCTGATGCTCTTGGAGGTGTGCATGTACTCAGTCCTCTGTAGGCTCTAGCTAAGCTCTAGGATCCATAAGTTTTTCTTGAAGTCCATATTTTCTCACAGGCCGCCAAAAAAGAGATTTGTGGGTACTAATATAATTGCATTTGACAAGTTTTTAAATTTAAGATAAAAGTTCTTGACCTCTAGGGCTCTTATATAATTTTTTTCATATATTTTTAAAATAAGCATAAGAATGCTTTTCTATAATTCTTTTTTTTAAAATATTTTATTTATTTATTTGACAGAGAGAGGCACAGCAAGAGAGGGAACACAAGCAAGGGGAGTGGGAGAGGGAGAAGCAGGCTTCCTGCTGAGCAGGGATCCCGATGTGGGGCTCGATCCCAGGACCCTGGGATCATGACCTGAGCCGAAGGCAGACACTTAACGACTGAGCCAACCAGGCGCCCCTGCTTTTCTATAATTCTAAAGGCTCTACCAAGAATGACAAATTAAAAGAAGAGAGCAGATTTTCACACAAACCCATTCCTATCATATTCCATTTAGACATCACGTTTATTCTAGTAACACATTTATGTATGGGTGAGGTAAAAACCATTATAACTTTAATTCATTAACTACTACTTTTTTTGAGAGAGAGAGACAGCAAGCACAGGGAGCCTGGATGGGGAGCGGGAGGGAAATAATCTCAAGCAGACTTCATGCTCACTGTGGAGCCCTACCTGGGACTCAACTTCATGACCCCGAAATCATGACCCAAGTCGAAATTAAGAGTCGTTTGCTTAACCGACTGAGCCACCCAGCTGCCCCCCATTAACTCCTTCTTTGAACTATATTTTTACTTTTATGCTTTCAGGTACATCACTATATGCCCCTAACTAACTAATATAGTTTACTATATTTAACTTTTAATTAATAGGTTTGTGTATAGTACTACACTGTACACCAGTGTCCAGTAATCCCAATGAAATTCTTCCACTGTACACCCAATGAAATTCTTCCACTTTTATCCATAATGGACAGTCTCAAGTCCTCTTCTGCCAACAGATGCTGAACAGCCTTTTATTCAGAATCATACTCTTTTACCTCACACAGTATTAATTGGTACTGGTTATAGAGAATCTATAGATTCCTCTCTTGCATTCTTATAAAATATTTCAAAATAGACTACATGGTTAACAAACACTAGAAATTTATTTCTCACGGTTTGGGTGCTAGAAATCTGAAATCAGGTTCTGGTGAGAACCCTCCCTCGGCTGTAGATTGCATTTTTATCATGTTCTCACATGTCAGAAAGAAAGCAAGAGTGTTCTCTCAGGTCTCTTTTATAAGGGCACAAATCCCATTCATGAGGACTCCAACCTCATGAACTAATACCAACGACATCTTAATACCATACTTCAGGAGTATAACTGAAACTAATATAACACTGTATGTTAACTAGCTGGAATTAAAATCAAAAGTTAAAAAAATACCATACCTTGTGGGGGTAAGGACTTTAGCATTTGACTTTTGGGGGGACAAAAACAGTTCATTGCTTTTTTGCCCATGCCCCCAGGCAAATTCATGTCCTTTTCATGTTCAAAACACATTCATTCAATCCCAACAGCCCCAAAAGTCTTAACTTGTTCCAGCATCAACACTAAAGTCCAAAGTCTCATCTAAATATCACCTAAATCCAGGGTGCCCTGGGTGGCTCAGTCAGTTAAGAGTCCAACTCTTGGTTTTGGCTCAGGTCATGATCTCATGGGTTGGGAGATCAAGCCCCACATCAGGCTCCACACTCAGCAGGGTTTGCTTGAGGATTCTCTCTCTCTGCCCCTTCCCTTCCCCTACTCCCACTTTCTCTCATTCTCTCACACTCTAAAATAAATAAATAAATATTTTAGAAATATCATCTAGGGGCACCTGGGTGGCTCAGTCTGTTAAGCAGCTGCCTTCAGCTCAGGTCAATCAGTCTGTTAAGCATCTGCCTTCAGCTCAAGTCATGATCCCAGGGTCCCGGGACTGAGACCCACATTGGGCTCCCTGATCTGTGGGGAGCCTGCTTCTCCCTCTCCCTCTGCCTGGTGCTCCCTCTGCTTATGTCCTCTGTGTTTGTGTGTGTCAAATAAATAAAATAAAATTTTTTTAAAAATTAAAAAAAATGTATCATCTAAATCCAATATGAGTGAGATTCTAGGCACATTTCATCCTGAAGCAAATTCCTTTCCAACTGTGAGCCTATGAAACCAACAGGTTATGTACTTCCAAAATACAGGGATGGGACAGGGTAGGCAAAAATAGGTAGAAAAATAGGTAAGAAAAAAGGGGTAATGAATCCCAAGTAAGTTCAAAACCTAACAAGGCAAATGTTAATCCATAAGGCCCAAGGATAATCCTCTTTGGCGTGATGCTCCACCCTCCAGAAACCACAAAGATGGCAGTTGCTCCTCCATGGCTCTCCCAAGCTAAGGTTGTGACCTTGCAACTCTGCGTGGTCCTGCTCCCAAGGCTCCAACTGTACATTACCAACACTGTAGCTCTCTGTGGGGGTTTTACACCTGAGGCACTGAGAGGGAACATCCAATCCTGCCTGAACTAGTGAGGTGGCTCCACTCTTTGAAACTGCTCTTCTCCTTGGGCCCTTGTACTCTGGGCCCGAGGTGGTAATGACAGCCATAATGATCTCTAACTCACCTTCTTTGGTCATTCTTCCATTGTCTTGAAGAATAGTTCCTGGCTTCCACTGAGAGGGTTGTTTAAGTTTGTGGTACCTACCCACACTAATTTTATCAAAGGGTCAATGCGCACATCCTTTGTGTTCTCTTCCATGTACTTCCTAATTTTTTTGCAATATGGGAAGGCTGAAATTTTCTAAATCTTTAAGTTCTAGTTCCATTTTGCCTAATGAGTCTGTCTTCAAGTCATTTCTCTCGTCTCACATTTTACTGCAAGTAATCAGGAGTAATCAAACCACTCTTTCCATACTTTTTTCAGAAATCTCCTCAGCTAGTATCCAACTTCATCACTCACAAGTTACACCCTCCACAAAGCACTAGAACAAGAGCATAACTCAACCAAACTCTTTGTTACTCTCTTACAAGGGTCACCTTTTCTCCACTGTCCAATAATGTTCCTCATTTCCTTCTGAGATCTCACCCGAATGGACCTCACTGTCCATATTTCTACCAACATTCTGTTTATGATTATTTAGATATTCTCTAAGATGTGAGCTTTCTTTACAGCTATCCTTTTTTTTATTCTGAACCCTCACTAGAATTGCTTTTAAAATTCTGATCACAGATATCTCAGCTTTTGATCATTTCCATCTCAAAATTCTCCCAGCCTCTACCCACTACCCAGTTCTAAAGTTCCTTCCACACTTCTGAGTATATGCTACAGCAGGGCAACCACTTCTCATTACCAGTTTCTATTTTAGTCAATTCAGGCGTCTATAACAAAGTACCATAGATATAAGCATAGGGGTTATAAACTTGATATTTATCACCCACAATTCTGGAGGTGGAAGTCTAAAATCAGGGTGCCAGCATGATTGGGTGAAAGCCTTCTTCAAGGCTGCGGGCAGCTGACTTCTCATCCTAACATGGTGGCAAGAGGGTAAGCAAGCTCTCTGGGGTCCTTCTTATAAGGTCCACTGTTCAGACTTTTACAGTCATGACCTAATTACCTCCTGAAGTCTACCCTCTTGAAGCCATCGTATTAGGGGTTAAGATTTCAACATATGAATTTGGGGGAACCATACATCCAGTCCAATGTACTCACCAATGCATAAATGCACTTGTGTGAGTGCAAAAAATCCATTTCAATAGTGGCTTAACAGGAAGCTATTGATTTCAGGCCACAAAGTGACATAATTCTTTGACTCCTTATCCCTGTGTTTTGTCATTTGATTCTCCTCCTTTATGAACTACAAAGACTTTAATGTGACTTTCAGTCAGATAAGGTTGTTTTCTGATCAAAAGAAATACCCACTCAACTCCCTTCAGGCAATATATATATATATATATATATATATATATGTATGAAATAAGTTAAAATATTAGCTTTACTGTGAGCCATCAATGAAAATTTAATTTAATACATTTTCAATCAGATATATTTCCTTCTGTTTTAATAACAACCACTTATTAAAATGAATCATTCATGGAGATGGCAACGTCCTTCCTTTTTATAAACAACGTCATCACCCCTAGCTTGACAGACCTAGTGGCCTCTGATTCCTTATCAAATATTTTCATTTTCACCAAAGTTACCAAAAGCAACCAAGATACCTAGGGTAGTCAGCCTCCAAGGTGGCCCACAGTAATGTCCACACCATTGTATTCACACTCTTTCACATTATACCAGGATTGGGCTCTGTAAGGAATGGCATATAGCAAATGTAACAGTATGTCACATCTGAGATTAAGTTCTAAGAGTCTCTATCTTGCGTACTCTGTCCTTAGCTCATGGACTCTGTTAAATGACTTGCTAGGAGGAAAATAACCTGTCATTTTGTGAGCATTCTTATAGAGTTGTCCATATAGCAAGGAATTGAAACCTTAGACCAACATCCATTAAGGAACTACCAAAAAGCAAATGAGTAAACTTGGAAAAAGTTTTACTCTAGCCCCAGTTGAACCTTGAGATGACTGCATCCCAGACTGACACCTAGACTGAAATGTTTTAAGAGATCTTGAGACAGAATCATTGAGCTGAACTACTCCCAGATTCCTGACCCTGAGAAGCTGTATGAAAATTAATGTTAATTATTTAAGCTACTAAGTTTTAAGTGATTTGTTGTAAAGCAAGAATTAACTAATAGAGTACCAACTTCTTGGTTGACTTCTAATCTACCTGAAATTTTAAAAAATTAATTTGGAAATGAAAATGGAATTACAACTTATCAAAATTTGTGAAATGCATTGAGCAGTGGTTAAAAGAAAGTTTATAGAATTGAATGCAATTTAATAGACAAGAAGAAAGATCTAAAATCAGACTAGAAATTCCCAATTTAGGAACCTAGAATAAGAAGAGAAAAATAAATATAAATAAGCAGAAAAATGAAATAATAAAAACTAGAGCAGAAACCAATATAATTGAAAATCAGATACCAATAAAGAAAATCAATGAAACCAAAAATTGGTACTTTAAAAGGATGAATAATGTCAACTATCCAGCCAGGCTAAACCAAAAACAAAACAAACAGAGAGACAAAAAAAAAAAAATTAAAAAAGGAAAGGGAGATGACATAAACTATTAATGTAAGAAATGAAAAAGAAGCCATCACTATTGATTTCATGAATATTAAATGGTAAATGGATGGTAAAGAAATATGAGGAACAGCTCTATGTCCATATATTGGATAACTTAGCTAAAATGGAAAGTTTCAAAAAAAAAAAAAAAAAAGGAAAGTTTCCTCAAGATAAGTAATCTACCAAAACTCACGCAAGAAGAAACAGATAATCTTAATAGCTCTATATCTATTAAAGGGATTGAATAGTTAACTTTCCACAACAGAAAGCACCAGACCCAGAATGTTTCACTTATGAGTTCTACCAAATATTTAAGGAAGTAAAGGTACTGGTTCTCTACAATCTATTCCAGAAACTCTAAGCAGAGGAAACACTTTTAAGCATGAGGCCAATATTACCCTAATACCAAATCATACAGCTATGTTTAAGAAAAAAGAAAAATACAGATTTATACTTGCTATGAACATAAATGCAAAAGTCCTCAATAAAATATTAGCAAATTAAATCCTTAAATACTTAAAAGTAATTGTACACCATGACCAAGTAGGATTAGATATGTAAGGCTGGTTCAACATTTGAAAATCAATTAATGTTAGCCATCATTACAAAGAAGAAAACTAACTGACCAAAGAAGAAAAATCATTTAATCATGTCCATAAGTACAAAAAAGTATTTAAGAAAACCCAATATTCACTCATGATAAAAACTCTCAACAAACTATGTATAGAGCAATTCTTCTGCAGTTTGATAGAGAACATTTACAAGAATCCTATAGCTAACTTAGTGGTAAGAAACTAGATGCTTTCCTGCTAAGGAAAAAATGCTACATTTTGTTTTCCTGCTGGGAAAACAACAATGCAACAATGTCCAGTCTTACTAATCTTATTCAACTTCATACTGGAATTCCTTTCTAATGCAAAAAGATAAGAAAAAAAAAAACAGTATATGGATTGGAAAAGAAAAACAAAACTGTCTTTGTTACAAATTATCTATGTAGAAAATCCCAGCATCAAAACCAACCAAAATATCTCATAGAACCAATAATCAATTGTAGCAAGTTTTCAGGATACAAGATTAAAGTACAAAAAGCATTGCTTTCCTACATACCAGCAGTAAAATACTGGAATTTGAAAATGAAAACACCCACCATTTCATTAGCACCAAACAAAAAAACAAAAACAAACAAAAAACAACTTTGGTATAAATTAAAAAATATATATGTGCATAAGTTACATGAGGGAAACTACAACACTCTGATAAAAAAAATTCTGAAAAGACCTCAGTAGAAAGTTATTCCATGTTCATGTATAGAAAGACTCAATATTAGTAAGATGCCATGCTTCTCAAATTGATGTATAGAATCAATGCAATACCAGGCAAAATTCCAACAAGTTACTTTGTGGATATTGATAAACTGATTCTGAAGTTTTGAAGGCAAAACCCAGAATAACCAACATAATTTAAAAAAAAAGAACAGAGTTGGAGAACTGATACTACCTGAATTCAAGATTTACTATAAACCTACATTAATCAAGACAGGATAGTATTGCTGAAAGAGAAAGAGAGAAACTGAATAGAATACAGAGCCTAGAAATAGGCTAGCAAATACAAAAGAATAGAATATATTGCCCAGAAATACTCATAATCAGTTGATTTTCAACAAAGGTGATATATTTTTTAAAGATTTTATTTTATTTATTTGACAGAGAGATAGAGAACACAAGTAGGCAGAGCAGCAGGCAGAAGGAGAGGGAGAAGCAGGCACCCCGCTGAGCAACGAGCCCAATGCGGGACTCGATCCCAGGGCCCTGGGATCATAACCTGAACTGAAGGCAGTTGCTTAACTGACTGAGATACCCAGGCACCCAAAGGTGATATATTTTTTTTTGCTTATATGATAAATAACCTGCATCCAAAATATACAAAGAACTCTGAAGACTCAATAACAAGAAAATAGACATCCTAATTAAAACTTACAAATTAATGAGAATGACTTTATTATTTTCCTCTTAAGGCCTTGAGATTAATTGATTCTTGAACAATGCAGGAGTACATTGCAATTGCATAGAGGTTCTTTCTAGGAGGTAACAGACATCACGTAGATAAAGACCTCCATAATATTGCTGAGGAGACTGAATTTATTTGGAACATAGCATAGATGACAAGAGAGAGAGAAAGGACAGAAAAAAATATTCAAGAAATAATTTGTTAAAATTACACATATCTGATGGAAAACAGGAATCTATCTATTCAAGAACGCAATAAAGTCCAAGTAGGATATATATAAAGAGATCCAACCCATTTTATTTTATTTTTTTTGAGATCCAACCCATATTATTAGTAAATGAAATTTTTTTTTGACTTTGATGAAAGTCAAAGAATAAATCTTGAAAGCAGAAAAATGATTCTAAGAGAACCCCAATATAAGCAACAGATGATTTTTTATCAGAAACAATGGAAGTCATAATGCAAGGGGAAAGCATTTCAAAGTGTTCAAATTAAAAATAAAAACAAAAACAAACAAAATGTCTTATAATGTTTTATAATTCAAAATTATCTCTCAAAATGATGATGAAGTCTTTCACAGATAAATAAAAACTGAAGAAATTTGTTGCTGACAGACCTGCCTTACAATAAGTATTAAAGGAAGTTCTTCAGGATGGAGGGAAGAGATACAGAGACTAATTGGAATCCACATAAAAAAAAAATTAGCACTGGTAATGCAATTATGTACAAAAATATAAAATATGGTATTATTGCATCTTTCTCCTTTTGGTTAATAGATATATAAGCCAATTTCATAAAACAATATGTATATAATTGTATTGGTCTTAAAATATTTAAACATGTATTATATTTCACAATCACAGCACAAAGAAATGGATGAGAATAAAACTGTCTTGGAATGAGGGCATGATAACAGATGGTAATTTGAGTCTACAGCAATTTTTATGTATAAATATTATATCTTCTTTTTTATCTCACTTCTTCAGAAATATAAAATTACACCAAGTAATAATTATAACTATGTATTATGGTGTTTAACATAGGCACAGGTAATATGCATAACGATAATACTACCAGAGATAGAGGAAATGAATAGTTATTCAGGAAGACAATTTCCTTATTACACTACAATTAAGACAAGTATGACTTGTATTTGAATGATTTAAGATGTATATAGTAATCCTAGAGCAATCATTAAGAAAATATTCCAAAAATATAATTAACAGCCCTTAAATTAAAATTTTACACTAGAAAATAACCACTTAATAAAATGATGGCAGTAAAGAAATAAAAGAGGGGCGAAAAAGATCTGAGACATGCAGTTTAAGAAAAAGCAAAATAGCAGGTGTAAATCCATTCTTTTCAATAATTACATTAAATGTGAAAGATTGGGAAATCTAATCAAAAGATAGAGATTCTCAGCTGGATATAAAAATGATGTACAAATGAACTATGTGAACTAAATGAACTATATGGTGTCCATGCTCCTATCACCTTAGATTAAAAGATACAAACATGCTGAATGTTAAAGAATGGAAAAAATATATAGTACAACGCAAACCCCACAATGAAAGAACAAGGCTAGCTATACTATATAGTTATATACATGTTAAAAATATACATGTTAAAGCAAAACCAAAGTCCTTAAGAGATAAAGAGGGACTTCTAATAATAATAAAAGGTCAATCTATCAAGAATATATTAAATGTAGAGACACATAAAAATCTAATAAGAAGGCCCAAATATACATGAAGCAAAAACCAAGGGAAGTGAAAAAAAAATAAACGTTAAAAAATATAGTTTGAGACATCAATATCTCACTCAATAATGGTTAGAACAACTAGGCAAAAGATGGACAAGTAAATAAAGAACTTGAAAACAGAATAAAACAATTATATATGGTAGATACCTATAAAGCTCTCCACAAAACCAATGCAAAATATACATTTTTCTCAAGTGCATACGGCACATTCCCTACTATTGATTGTATGTTAACTTATAAAACAAGTCCTAATGAATGTATAAAGTTAACATAAAACAAATAAACATTTACAACTACTGTAGAATAAAACTAAATTCCGTATAGAAGAGCATCACAAAGAATAAGATTTATAAATACACTTTAAAAAAGAACACAGACCTGGGGCTCCTGGGTGGCTCAGTCGTTAAGCGTCTGCCTGCGGCTCAGGTCATGATCTCAGGGTCCTGGGATCGAGCCCCGCATCGGGCTCTCTGCTCCGCGGGAAGCCTGCTTCTCCTTCTCCCACTCCGCCTGCTTGTGTTCCCTCTCTCGCTGTGTCTCTCTCTGTCAAATAAATACATAAAATCTTTAAAAAAAAAAAAAAAAGAACGCAGACCTGGTGCACTGAGTCCATAAAACACTATTGCAAGAAATTTAAAGCTCTAAATTGTACAACATCCATTGTTCATGTACAGCTGGAAGAGGAGGAAATGGATGTATGGTGGAGCAACTTTTCTATATTCTTACTGGAATGAATTTAGTATTAATCAGAATTAGTTAATAATAATATAATATATTAATAATATAATAATTCCCAGAGCAACCACTAAGAAAAGTACTTAAGAGTAATAAAAAATAACTAATATATTAAAATGATACATTAGAAAAAAATTTTTTAAATGGAGGTGATAAAGGAGCAGAGAAACCAAAAGACACAAAATATATAGAAAACAAAGAGCAAACTGGCAGACATATACCCGAATATATTAATAACATTAAATGCAAATAGGATCTACACTCCATTTCAAAGGCAGAGATTTCCAGAAGTGATTTTTATTTATTTATTTAAAGAAAATCTTTTTAAGATTTATTGATTTATTTGAGAGAGAGAGAGAGCGCACAGAGGGAGAGGGAGAATCAGACTCGCCATCAAGCAGGGAACTCCATGTGGGGCTCAATCCCAGGACCTTGGGATCATGACCTGAGCTGAAGGCAGACATTTAAGCGACTGAGCCACCCAGGCACCCCAAGAAGAGATTTTTTAAAAAGAACAAAATCCAACTGTATTTCATTGAAAAAATGCACACTTTATATTCAAATATACACATAGATTGAAGACATATCCAACAAAAAGTGACTATGTACAAATAATATATATAGAATATAAAAATATATATTACCAGACAAAATAGATTTTAAGGCAAAAGTATTAGTAGACAAAAATAGTAATCTTATAACAATAAAGAGGCCAATGGGGGTCCCTGGGTGGCTCACTTGGTTAAGTGTCTGCCTTCAACTCAGGTCATGATCCCATGGTCCTGGGATTGAGCCCCATGTTGGGCTCTCTGCTCAGTGGGGAACCTGCTTCTTCCTCTCACCCGCTCATGCTCTCTCTCTCAATATCTCTCTCTGTCTCAAATAAATCAATAAAATCTTAAAAAATAAGAGACCAATCATTGGAAGTGTATATGTATAAATATTTATATGTATATATATATAATTTTATATATATAATTATATGTAATTATACATACATAATCCTATACATGCATCTATCCCTATATGCATGTATGTATACTGAAAGAGTGCTCCAAAGTAGATGACATTAAAACAGACAGGTTGAAGGATGACGTGGACAGTTCAACAATAATGA
Source organism: Leptonychotes weddellii (assembly GCF_054177405.1). NCBI lineage: Eukaryota > Metazoa > Chordata > Mammalia > Carnivora > Phocidae > Leptonychotes > Leptonychotes weddellii. The sequence goes on from NC_138370.1 coordinate 7,972,168, forward strand.
AGATTATAATGCCCACACTCAGTAATGAATAGAATTATCAAGACAGAAAATCAATGAGTTTATAGAACACTTGGAAACTGCCAACCAACTGAACTAAATAATATCTCCAGAACAATTCCCCCCAAAACAGGAGAACTTACATTCTTTCAAAGTGTATATGAGATATTCTCTAGAACAGAGCACATACTAGATTATATTTTTTAAAAGTCAATAAACATAAAAGGATTGAACTCTTTCAAAGGATGTTCCCTAACCACAGTGATAATCAACTATAAAATAATAGAAGAAAATTTTGAAAATCCAGTTATTTAGAAATTAAATAGCATACTTCTAAATAACTCTTGGAGAAATGTTTTAAATTTTTGAGAATTCAACAGAATTCTACTTCTTATAAGATTCAAGAGACTTAAGAAATATATTGACTTGTATGAAAATGAAAAGACAACATAAATTTATTATATGCAGTTAAAACAATGCCTAGAAGAAACTTATACAGTAAAGTACATGTTAGAATAGAACAAATAACATATCTATAATGAAATCTTCTTTATGAAACAAACAAACAAAAAATAGCCAACTACACCCAGAGCACATAGAAAAAAGGAAATAATTAAAATTAGACTGAAATTTGATAAACTATTTTAAAATATTGAACAATGAAAGCTGAAATTTATTTGAAAAGAGCAAAACTGACAAATCTTTAGCTAGATGGAAGGAAGGAAAGGAAGGAAGGAAGGAAGGAAGGAAGGAAGAAAGAAAGAAGAGAAAGAAAAAAAGAAGAAGAAAGAAAGAAAGAAAGAAAGAAAAGAAAGAAAGAAAGGACAAATTCCAAAATCAGGGATGAAAGATTAAAGAAGGGGATATTATTACTGATTTCAAAAGTTAAAAGATTATTAGGGAATATTATGAGCAACTTCATGGCAACAAATTAGGGATATTTAGTGAACTCGATTCCTCGGGAGACTCAATTACTGAAACTAATTCAAACTGGAATAGATCTATAAGAAGTAAAAGTACTGATTTAGTAATTAAAAATCTTCCCAGAAAGAAAAAGCTAAGGCACAGATGATTTCACACACAAATTCAACCAAATAGCTCAAGAATGAATCTATTATATTTCTAGGCACCAGCAATGAATAATCTGAAAATGAAATTAAGTAAATAATTCCCTGATACAAGAGTATCTAAAAGAATAAAATTCTTAGAAGTAATTTTTTTAAGTACAAGAAATTTATACTAAAAACTAAAAAGTATATTATTTCAAAACATTAAAAACATCTATATAGAGGGCAATTTCACATTATTTAATTAGAAGATTTAAAGTTATTAAAATAGGGGTGCCTGGGTGGCTCAGTTGGTTAAATCTTTGTGTTCAGGGAGCAAGCCCTGAATCAGGCTCCCTGCTCAGTGGTGAAGTCTGCCCCTCCCCATCTGCCTCTCCCCCTGCTCATGCTCTATCTCACTCTCTCTATCTCAAATAGATAAATAAAAATCTTTAAAAAAAATAAAGTTATTAAAATAGCAGTTGTTCCCAAATTGATCTACAAATGTTATGCAATTCCTATCAAAATCCCAGTAATAACCTCAAACACATTATGAAATATGAAAGAAGTCAGATGCTAAAGACTGCACATTGCATAAGTCTATTTATATGAAATATCTAGAAAAGGTAAACGTGCAGAGATAAAAAGTAGATTACAAGTTGCCTGAGTGTGGACGGTGGGGAATAGACTGAGTGCAAATTGGCATGAGGAATGTTTTTGAGCTAATGAAAATGTTCTAAAATTGGACTGCATTGATAGTCACACATTCCATAAATCTTTTAAAAGCCATTGGACTATAGCCCTAAAACAGCTGAATTTATTCTATACACATTATACCACAATAAAGCTTTTTAAAACTTGTGAATTTTCGGAGTTGAAAAGTTTAGTTTTGAAGGGAAAAATGTCCTAAAGGATTTATTAAAAAAACAAACAAACAAACATAGAATTGTAAATTAAAAAAAAATGACAGCTTAGGAGCTAGTTTTATTTCATAGTAGAGATACATTTAATCAGCTGGGGGCAACAAGAAGTCTCAGAAAGCAACTGAGTTTATATTTTCGGGTGCCTATGAGCAGAGAGACCTTTTGCTGGGGAGTCCCAGAGAAGAAAGACCCTATTTGTCACTCTCCAGCATTTTGAGGGAAATATTCTCACTCCATAGGATGCCTGGATATAAGAGTGGTAATGGCTCAGTGAAGAGTCTAGTTGGATTGGCAGAGTGCAGCCTCTTTAAGGAGAGTGAAGTCATTTGTGTATTTTCTTCCTAGAGCAATTTGCTATGCTTTTAGGCATAACTGAATGAATGTTATACTTTGGGAAGCAACAAAAATAAGAAAAAAATAAATATAAGAATATGTATATCACCACACTTCTAAGTTCCAAAAGAATAAAATAAAGTATAGGGACAATCTCAAAGAACAGTTGAGAAGAAAAGACATTTGAATGAGGTGAAAACACATTAGGGTTTTTTTTAAGATTTTATTTATTTGAGAAAGAGAGAGCATGAGCAGGGGGAGGTACAGGAGAGCGAGAAGCAGATTCCCTGCTGATCAGGGAGCCCAATGTGGGGCTCAATCCCAGGACCCTGAGATCATGACCTGAAGCGAAGGCAGAGGCTTAACCGACTGAGCTACCCAGGCACCCTGAAAAAACATTAGCTTTTAAATAAAGGAAATTGAATTCTAGTTTTAACATTTTCCAATAATTGTTTTAGACTTCATATGAGTCACTTAACCGCTTCTCAACTGTAGGAAAATTAGCCAGAATAAATGTCCTCTGATACCATATACATGCATATTTCTAAAACTGTGAGGTCCAAGGTATTGCTGAACTTGTGGGTGAATTAACTGAAATGAAGATGAAGGTATGGGAGCCCTAATTATGACAGCAAAGAACAGCAGGAAAGCCTGACTCTTATTCTAGGTTGCCTCTGTATTGATCATTAATTCTATTACATAACTATGGCAGACAGTAAATAGGCACTCTGATATTGTTTTGTTGACAGACTTATCTAAAGGATCACATTCATTCTGAACAAATATCTGCTAGGTCTAACCTTCAAGATGCTATTTCATATCTTTATTTTTATGATTTTCTGATTTGATTTTTTGGTGTGTCAATTTTTTTGAACCCAAATCTTGGGTCAGGTCAACATTTTCTGTCTACCTCTAAACCCATTTGTTTCATGATTTATTTACTATGTGATCAAGTTTATGAAATTTTATATATGTATATATATACAGATTTTATTTATTTGAGAGAGACAGAGAGAGCATGAGTGGGAGGAGGAGCAGAGGGAGAGGGAGAAGTACACTCCCCGCTGAGCAGGGAGCCGCACATGGAGTGTGATCCCAGAACCCTGGGATCATGACCTGAGCGGAAGGCAGAGGCTTAACTGACTGAGCCACCCAGGTGCCCCATGGAAATTATATCTTTTTTAAAGGAACTGGTAAGTTACTCCAGATGAGCACTCATGGCAACTGGGAAGTTGAAGAAAGATAAATCTTTGACTGAGGCATAATAGCTTTTTGTAATTTTTGTGATTTATTTGAATGCTACTTTAAATCATGCCTTATGATGGACAAAAGGAGAACAATCTCCCATCATATGTAGTAACAGAATTATTTATACCAAGAAAATCAACAACTTGATTTTAAGGCAGCATGATATGTCTGCTTAATCAAATAAATGCAGTCTGAAATCAAGTAAACAGCATTTTTTATCTCCAAATATAATATATCTTTCAATTTATTGGGAATTAAAATGTATGCAGGATCCACATGTATAATACATATTAATGAGAAGCTGATTGTAACTCTTTGAATGAGTGCCCAAAACCTGCCTACCTGAAATAAAGTAGCAAAATTCTACTCTAAAGCCTCGCTAAAATTGACTTGGTAATAAAATCACATAACACAAAGCAACAAAGATCTTCATTACCTTCTATTATTTTACTGTAACAATATGACCTATACTCATTGCTAATTTTGCTCCCTCATAAAGAATGTAGTGTTTTCTTAGGAAAAAATATTCCACCAAATATATATTCTGAGGCATTCTTGATCATACGAGTTCTCTCTTCTTCTACTTCTCTCTTCTACTACTAGTTGGGATGTACAAAGGAGAAATCTGACAATAATATCTGCCTTTGGGGAAGCTGTCTTGTGAGAAACACATGATATTCCCAGAATAAAAAGATATACCTTTTAGTTAATCTCCCTCTTGACCTTATGTGTGTGGGTGGTACAATGCATAGTAATTTTATTTATTAATATTTATAAATATTAATATTTAAATGAAGAATAGGAATGGAAATCCTAAAAATATTATGCTCCTCACAAATATCAACTAAAATATCATACAATTCAGATTTGTCCCAAATATATGCCAATTTTAAGCATTCAACCAATAAATGATTGGACATATAATTTTTAAAACCTGTCATTACTTACATTGTTATGCAATTCTCGTAGGAAGGGAAAAATGAAGGGGGGGAATCAGAGGGGGAGATGAACCATGAGACACTGTGGACTCTGAGAAACAAACTGAGGGTTCTAGAGGGGAGGGGGTGTTGGGGGATGGGTTGGCCTGGTGATGGGTATTAAAGAGGGCACGTATTGAATGGAGAACTGAGTGTTATACGCAAACAATGAATTATGGAACACTACATCAAAAACTAATGATGTGGGCGCCTGGGTGGCTCAGTTGTTAAGTGTCTGCCTTTGGCTCAGGTCATGATCCCAGGGTCCTGGGATCGAGCCCCGCATCGGGCTCCCTGCTCCACGGGGAGCCTGCTTCTCCCTCTCCCACTTTCCCTGCTTGTGTTCCCTCTTTGGCTGTGTCTCTCCCTGTCAAATAAATAAATAAATAAATAAAAATCTTTAAAAAAAAAAACCAAAAAACTAATGATGTAATGTATGGTGATTAACATAACATAATAAAATAAAATTTCAAAAACTTGTTATGCAATTTTCAATAAATACCTTATACTCACGTAGCTTCCTTATTTTATTGGATGATACTACTCAAGAATTATGCTAGGTCCTACAAGTGATGTATGGAATGAGACAGAATTGATTCATGATCTCTCAGACCTTGCAAACTTACAATTAAAGATGACAGATATTTAACTAAAAAAATCAAATGCAATGATTGTAATTTAAAACATAGTATTCTATGGTAATTTAGAGTAGACGGTTATATTAAGAGAGAAAAGGAAAGCCCTTTTTAAGATTAAATTCTTTTAGACCGAGGGATAAAAATTGTTCAAACCAGATAGTAATATGGATGAGGCCTTGGGGAAGCAAAAAAGATTAAAAATTGAAGTAAATAAGATAATTCCAATATATCTGAATAAGAAATAGTAAAGAAAGAATGATGTCAGCAGAAGTGGCAGAGAAAGAACCTCTGGAAATCTTCTCCATATTAGCAATGAGAGAATTGGAAAAAAAAAAAAGTCAAAATCAAAGGTTTCATAACTCTAGAAATTGAGCAGTAAATTGCAACTATATAATGAACACTTAGTCTAGAAAAAAGCAGATGAATGTGGGAAAGAACAGAACAATAGTGAGCTTTGTGATGTTTTAAGTTGCGGTATTGCCATTATTCTCTCCCCATTCCATGGGAGACTTGAGTATCAACTACATTACAGGAGCTGGGAAGGAAAGAAAGAGATGGAAATTCATTCAAAGTCACATTCCAAGATTACTGTCATTATTTGACATGTCTGAAAGTTCCCTAGAAAATCTCACTTGCAAGACTTGTCTTTAATTGACTTATTTGAAGTTCTCCCAATATGAACAGCCTTTTCCCTGGGAATGTTTATCAAAAACAATCAGCAAATTGTTTAACACTGTAGCTGTCTGAGGTGGCAATAATAGTTGAAATAAACAGCAAAATGACAAAAACCCTAAAAAGGAAAGCTGAGGAATCAGATAACCATAGGGAACTTTGAAAAGCTGTGACACATTTCGGGAAATGCAGAAGGTTACAGGGACACATAGGGCTATTTGCATGTCAAGTGGGTCTGCATGCCTAGAAACAATTGAAATGGCTCTAGCCCTCACCTTTGTCCAGTGGTTCTGTGCAAGCAGGAAGTGACAGGTAAGGCATAAATATAAACAGCCTGCCTGAGCATTGAATGAAAGCCCCTAAACACAGAGTCTGTCGACAAAAGCTGGAGGATTTATTGGTTCCAGCATGTAAGAATACCTTTGACCAATTATTACCTGATAACTAAGCTACAATGTATAGAGATTCCATTGGCCATCCAGAACATTTACTCTACACAGAATGTGTACTCTAAAAAATTAGTTCTGCAAACTGCAAAAACAAAACAAAACAAAACAAACAAACAAAAACAGCAATAAGAGCAAATTCTTGGAAGGAGGGAGATCCAATATCTAGAGTTGCCATATTAGATTACTTAAAATGTCTGGTAGTTAAGAAAAAAATTATAAGCATGCAAACAATATATGGGCCAACACAGGAAAAGAAGTAATAAGTAGAAACTGAGGATGAGGGACCCCAGGTGTCGAATTTAATAAATACTTTAAATTTGCTCAAATAATTAATATCTAAAAAAAAAAACTAGTGGAAATGTCTTTCTAAATAGAGAATAGAAATTACAAAACAAACAAAAATCCTGGGGTTAAAACACAATAAGGAAAACAGTGATACACTCACTGCTTAATATATTCTAAGGGCTGAACAACAGAATGGAGCTAGCAGAATAAAGAAGCAAGAAACAATGAATTTGGACATAGGTCTATTGAGATTATCAAATCTGAGGATCAGAAAAAAAAAGAACAAAGAAATATAGCAGGGCCTCAAAGATCTATGGGACACCTTCAAATCTGCCCATGTATACATATGGGGAGGAGAGGTAGAAAGGAGGAGAAAGAGTATTTGAGTAAATACTGGTCAGAAAATTCCTGAATATGATGGAGAATATCAATTACACATCTAAGAAGTTCAGTGAGTTCCAAGTAGAATAAACTTAAAGAGATCCACACCTAGTCAAACTGTTGAATGTCAAAGGCGAAGAGAAAATTGTGAAAGAAGCAAGAAAGAAATAACATATCAAGGACAAGGGATCCACAATAAGGTGAAAATATGATTCTGCATCAAATACCACAGAGGCCAGAAGCACTGGGATGATTTAGATATGTTGAAAGAAAGACTGCCAATCAAGAATTCTATATCCAACAAAATATTAGTAAAACTGAAGTAAAATTTAAGACACCTCCAGATAAAAATTGAGAGAATAATCACTAGCAAACCTGACACATAATAGATACTTAGGTGAGTCCTCAGCTTATAATAAAAAGACACTAGAGAATAAATTAAATTGACATTTGAAACAAAACAAACAAACAAAACTAACTGCAGGGTAGGAATAACTATAAAAATCATCTTTCAATATAATATAAGTGTATTTCTGTGTGACTCTTTTTCCCCCATCTCATTTAAAAGACAACAAAATAAATCAATAATTACAAATCTGTGTTGAGAAGCATTTAATGTATAAAGCTGGAGTTTGGAGTTTGCACAGGATAATGCCACAGTGAAGTTGGTAGGAAATAGAGCTATATAGAAAGTTTTTGTACACTATTGAAATTAAATTAGCATTAATCCAAACTATACTTTTATTGTTGAGCTATTAATTTTAATTCCTACAGCAACCATTAAGAAATAATTAGTATAGTAACAGAAACAAAAGAATTAAAATAAATACAGTAGAAAATACCTACTTAACAAAAAAAGAGGCAGTAATAGAGAAATAGAAAAACAAAGAAAGACTTAATACATATAGGAAACAAAAGCAAGATGGCTTTTGTTTGTATTGATATTTTATCAATAACTGTAAGAAATATAAATCGGTAAACACTCCAAACAAGGCACGAATTGAAAGAATAGTTTTAAAAATAACATAATCCAACTATATGCAGTCTACAATAAATAGTTTAGATTTAAAGACAAAAGAGGTTGAAAGCAAAAGGAAGGAAAAAGATATACCATAAAAATACTAACCAAGAGAGAGCTGGAATTACTATACTGACATTAGACAAAATAGATTTTAAATTAATTTTAATATATTTAAAAAGTAATAAATTTCTGTTGCTTATAAGATAAAAGATCTATGATATTTCATTATAGCAGCCTGAAGGAACTAAGGCATTCATATCATATTGTGTTCAGCAATCATTCTTTATTTGGCTACTTTGAAGTAACAGGCAATTCTAAATCTCAGTTACAAATAACAACAAAGATTTATTTCCCCCTCACACTTGATGGCTATGGCAGATTGGTCTTATTGTGGTCACTTGAATATCCAACTTGAAGACAGCTCCGCTCTCTTAACATGCCACTATCACAAAATGTCTTCCAAGTTGGCAGTGGAAGAGAAAAAGAATGGATAACTGTAATCCAGATCTTTAATTCTTCTGTTCATATATCACTGATCAAAACAATACACCTGATTGTACCCTCTTCAAGGAACCAGGGAATGATAATCCTCCAGTGTGCATGGATTAAAGAGATAGTAAAAAAATATTGAGCACTAGTAAGATCTCCAGTATTGTGTAATCACAATTTTGTTATTTCTTGTTATTTGAAGTTTATTTTTAATGAATTGCTCAGTGTTACACATCTTAGGCCATGACATTTGGCTGCCATACAACTTCAAATCAATTTTTAATCAAGAATATTTATAAGGTCTTTGAATTTTTAATATTTTCTTTCATTAATTATGCTGATATATAAATGACAATTTTTGCTAGGTAAAGAAATTTGGTTTAAATATTTTCCCACAAATGTCTTTTTGATACAGACTAATTTTGTTTGTTTGTATATAAAAATATGTCTTGCCTGAATATTTGTAATATTCTCTGTACTTGAATTACAGATTTTGAGTAAAACCATTTTATTTTATATTGATATGGAATAATTTTTCCTGAAACACTCTGATCCTTTTAAAATTCAGACTGAGTTCTTCATTTCATTATACACATTTTTTTTCCAACATTTCTACCTCATATTGTTGACTACTGTAGCCATCCCAAAACTAGATATCATGCTAATCAGGGCTTTAAGATGTTCTATGTTAAGATGCTAGTTACACTACGTATATCCTTTGAGTTGAAAATATTACCATCATTACCAACACATAATTGAAGAAATTTTTAAGGGAACTCCGTAATTCTTGAATGAATTAATTTTGATGTAGTGTCAATGTTTCTCTTAATTTTCCTACTGAAGAAAAATGAGGAAAAAAAGTCAAATAAAATTTGTTAACCACAACCTATATCTTGACTAAACTTTAAAAAATCTGACCTCTTGCCTTGGTCAGTATGCCCTGGTTATTATTTTATCCTATCTTTCTAACTATTTTTTTTGATCACTTGTTTCAAAGTTAAACATTGGGAGCTTTAGCATCTGCTGGCTCAGGTTGAATAATCCCACTGCATTCTATCTTTCCCACTGATTAGAACTAAAAAACGTGAACAAACTATAAAAACAAAACAAAACAAAACAAAAAACAGCTAATCACCAGAAGACGCTGAAGAGTAAAGACTAGTACATGAATTGGGGAGCCAAATGAAAACTAGAAAAAAATGACAGCTATGGCAACAATAAAATAAGAGGAAAGAGGAAATTCTTATTAGAGAAATAGAGACTACACAAATAAACCAAATGAAAATTACAGAGCTTAAAAATATAATATCTGAAATTAAATAATGTACAGGGTAGGCTCAATGGCAGGATAGTGATGCAGAAAAAGAGAAAATAAACTCGAAAAGAGATATATAAAAATTATACAATCTGAAGAACAGAGAAATAAAAAAAAATTACATAATGAGAGCCTTGGAAACTGCTGGAAAAATATCAAAGTTCTAACATTTTCCTTACTGAACTTCTTGAAGGAGAGGAAAAAGACACAGGTATGGAAGAAGAAATCATGGCTGAAAGCTTCCTAAATTTATTTACAGGTTAAAAATACACAGTAAACCTTAAAGAAGATAGACTCAAAGATAACCATGTACAGGTACAGTGAATGCTAATGTTAAAAAAAATTTTAAAAAGTTTTATACAGGGGCAATACCATTCAGCTAACTCCATATTTCTCATGATGAAATGAAGAAAACAGAAGGTGGGCAATACCTTTCAAGGGACAAGAGAAAAAGGCTATTGACTCAAAACTCTGTGCAGGTGAAATACCTTTCAGGAATGAAGGCCAAGTAAGGCATTCTCAGATGATGAGAAGCTAAGAAGATCCATTGCAAATGCTACTCTAAAGGAAATGCTAAAGAGAGTTCTACAAAAATGTGAAATCAGAGGGAAAATCTAAACTTTAGAAATTATGAGTTTCAGAAATGGCATATGTTTAGATAGGTAGAATAGAATTTTATCTCTGCTTTAGTCTTGAGAAATGTGTGATTATTGGGGTGCCTGGGTGGATCAGTCAACTGAGGGTCTGACTCTTGGTTTCAGCTTAGGTTATGATCTCAGGATCCTGTGATCGAGCCCTGCATCAGGCTCAGCAAGGAGCGTGCTTGAGATTCTCTCTGTCCCTATGTCCCTCCCCTTCCTGCTCTCTCTCTCTCTTTCAAAATAAATAAAAAATCTTAAAAAAAAATTAAAATGTGTGATTATTGAAAGCAAAATTATAATATTTTGTAGGGAGTTGTTCAACATATGTAGTGCATAATACATATGGCAACTATAAGATGCAATGGGGGAGAGAGGGGTTTATATGGTTTTAAGAGTCCCATGTCTTGCTTTAAGTGGTAAAACCCTAACTCTGAATAGACAATGGAAGTTAGGTAGCCACTAAAATTAATATAAACATATAAAGTGAAAAACAGAGACATTAGGGCGCCTGGGAGGCTCAGTCATTAAGTGTCTGCCTTCGGCTCTAGACAGGGTCTTGGGAATTTGTCCCACATCGGGCTCCCTGCTCTGCGGGAAGCCTGCTTCACCCTCTCCCACTCTCCCTACTTGTGTTTCTGCTCTCGCTCTCTCTCTCTGTTAAATAAATAAATAAAATATTTTAAAAAAAGAGACATTAAAATAAAATTCTAAAAAATACTTCAATATACTAAATGAAGTCAAGAAAGGTGAAGGCAGAGAAAAAAAATTTTTAAAAATTAAAGAAATAAAGGAATAGGTAAAACCTACATGAATGATTTCAACAATTATATTTAATGTAAATAGTTTAGATATATTGATTAAAAGATAAACTGGATAAAAAAATAAAACCCAAGTATATTTTGCCTCTTAGAAGTTCATCTTAAATATATTGATGAAGATGGTTTAAGTGAACTATACCATGCAAACATGAATCTAAATGAAGTTAGAGTGTCTCTATCAATATCAGACAAAGTAGAATAAGGAATATTTTCAGCAATAACTTTTGACTCCCCCAAAACTTAACTAATAGCTTACTGTTGACCAGAAGCCTTCCCAATAACATAGTCAATTAATATGTATTTTGTATGTTATATATATTATATACTGTATTCTTCCAATAAAGTAAGCTAAAGAAAAGAAAGTTTTATGAAGAAAATCATAAGGAAAAAAAATACATTTCCAGTACTGTACAGTAAAAAATCTGTGTATAAGTGGACTTATACAGTTCAAAGTCGTGTTGTTCAAGGGTCAACTGTATATTAAAAATAAATAAGTAAATAAATATTAATGAACTACTGTTGTTTCCTTATGCATTAGTTAATTGTTTTGGCCCTTTTACAACTTCTGAATATCCTTCCAATGTCTGATAAAAATAGCTTTTAAAAATAATACAAGTCTGAATTTGACATGAGCAAATTATTTTGCACTCAGTGCCTTATTTCTTACATAAGAAAATGAGAAATGCATGAGAAAGAGGCCATGGTGAATGGGCTAGCAGGTAGTACTCTGCACCTCTCCTGGGAGTTTCACTCATATATAATGTGCACTAAATAGCTATTTCTGTTCCTTCCTTGTCCTACCATTAGAATGGACATTGAAGAAATGTTGTATTTAAATTCTTTAAACCTAGTTTCAGAAATGATCCAGACAGTATAAATTTGAAGTCACTTATTCAATTCTTATATTTTATGTTTGTAAAATAAAGTGTTTGTTAATCTCCCTTCCAGCCTTAAAATTCCAAAATACTAGCTTTACCTTTTAATTTTGTACCCCTATACCTATGCTTTAAAATAATTTCTGAGTTTCTAATTGTCTTATTCAAAATAGGTCTCTCTAGTTATATTTATAAGAATTCTATAGCCAGATAATAATGACATTCAGTGCAGTTCCCTTTTATCTACAATACATATTCAAAGTCAGTTCTGGTGCTATCCAGAAACCAGAGGGCCCTTTTTCAATACTCATATGTATTCTCAAAGACCTTTCCATCTTCTAAGAGTTCAATTCTAAGTATATGTGTTTTTGCTTTAACATATAAATGTGTATTTATTTATGTGCAGATAATTCAAAGAGAACTCTGGCTCTGTAACAATAAAAATGTCTGGAAAATTTAATATTTGCTCAACAATAGGATCATGCTTTTATGCTAATCACAGGCATATGAAAAATGCTTGTAAAATTTAGTCAATTTATAACTAATGTCAACTGACATAGTTCCTCAAGTATATCAGCAAGGATGAGATCTTTCATATCCCAGCTTGGTATACCAATAGGATATAAAGAAATATAAGTAGGTCAAAAATGCCTACATTGATATTTGATATCTATTTAATGTCTTTTCACAAAGATGGGTATTTAATCTTTAACTTGAAAATTACTCTTCAAGAACTTGAGTCCAAATTGTTAGACTGATATGTCATATATTTTTAAAAGATTTTATTTATTTGAGAGAGAGGGAGAGAGCATGAGGGAGAAGTAGACTCCCCACTGAGCAGGGAGCTAGAAGCAGGGCTGGATCCTAGGACCCCAGGATCATGACCTGAGCCAAGGGCAGACACTTAACCAACTAAACCTCCCAGGTGCCCCTAGACTGATATGTCATATTTTAATACAAAATGATTTGAATGATAACATTTATTTTGATAGGAAACATAATAGAGTATGACTGGTCAACTCTGCTTTGGCCAAATGCAGAAATACAGAACACGTTAAGTATTTTAAATTACATAGCTGTGATTCAAAATAATTTAAATTATCTGGATCTAAGTTTCTTCAGTCTTTCAAATAAAGCACTTCTGATATGATCACTAATTAACACATATTTTTCTGTTTAATATGTTTTGGCTGAGGATAATTTTTAATTAATTTTTTTGATACATGATTATACATTCAGTGAAAAATTATACAATATTTAATTTATTTCCTATTTATTTGTACTCACGTAGATTTTTCTTTCAGGCTACTAAAGGAAGAATGAAGGATGGTTTTCCTCTGTGTCTCTATTCATATGTCTTTCTCCAATCTATAAAAAGTAAATTGTCATCTTTTCTTGACAATTAACAGGAGGAGACATGGTCCATTCTGATGTCCTTTGTTGGTGAAGGTTGTTGTGTTATGTTTTGCTGAATTCATGGGGCTTTTCTGGAGAAGTCTGTCTCAGTGGCATGAGGCAGTGTGTGATCCCAGTGCAGATGACAAGGTTAGCGTCTGAGCTGCATGCTAAAATCTCCTTGCTGCATTGCTCCTGATCAGGACAAGGAGGAGAATTTCATTTTGACCTCAGGCCCAAAGCAGATCCAAAAATCCAAATCTTCCAACAATAAAATTGATTTTTTTTTTCCCTAAATGACATCTTTTTATAGTACTCCACTGTTTCAAGATCTTGGAAGTGAAGTCAGCCTTCGGACTTCCAGATCTATACTTTCCTCCTCATAACTAATGAGCCCCCTCTCTGGTAAATGCTCTAGGAGAAACCTGGGAGAGCAGAAAGGGTATAACCCTCTAGTGCATCTAAACACTAGTAGTTTAAGAATTAAAGCATTACTCTTAAATTTTTTGGTTCAGTTACAAATTCACCCCCTTTAACATTTTACTTTTTAAAAAATAATTAATTTATTTATTTGAGAGAGAGAGAGAGAGCACAAGTGGGGGGGGCAGAGGGAGAAGGAGACACCCTGTTGAGTATGGAGCCCAACATGGAGCTCAATCCCAGGACCTTGATATCACCTGAGCTGAAGTCAGACCCTTAACCAACTGAGCCACCCAGGCGCCCCACCCTCTTTAACATTTTCAAACTTTGAAAGCCTAATGAACAATACTACCTCTTGTAGTTTCTATCAAACCAAAATTTGGGCAAGGACCAAGCTCACTAGCATTAAGTGGAAGCAGACCATTCAGCTCTTGCAATAGCTTCTTGCAATATTTTCACCATTATCATTGTATTTGGTTGATAAAATATTGTTACCTCAACTGTTACTTTTTCTTATTGTCACTGATGTCAAATTCTTGTTATCCCATGAATTAAACACAACTACTTCCAAATGACAAAAATACTTTTTCTTTTAATATGTCCAAACTATATTCGTTTTTCAACAATAGCAAAAATGTATTTGAAAATTCTATGATATGGAATTACATTTGGGGGATAGTAGGCCCTAGGTCTTGCTTTGGTCTTATGTTTTAAGCTGTATCCATCTTAGACAAATAAGTGCCTTCGTGCTCAAACCTTATATTCTAGTGATTTCTATTTTAGGATGAACAACATGCAAAATCATAATAAAAAGTTATGTCATTTCCTTTACTTATTTCTCCCTTTCAGAGAGTTCACGGGGTTGAAGAGTGTGTTTGTTAAGGTAAATTTCTATTCTTCCTGAGCTTTGTAGCTAAAATGTCATCTTAATTCAGATAAATTGAGAAAGATACTTTCTCAATTTAGATACTGAACTGAGAAAGTACCTAATCTCAATTCTTCTGCTCAGTGAGTCAAAAGAAATGTTCAGAGTCATAGCTTTTAAAAATCTAATTCTGAACACTAAAAATGAATTGATTGATGAATATACTATGATAAAATTAGAAGCAATGATACTATGATTTCAGAGCACAGTTTAGGGCATTTAATGATATCATGAAAAGCTAAAAAGGTATGGTAACATATGAACTCAACTATGAGTATTAAAAACAATTCACTAAGTAAAATTTGTAAAAGCTTAATAGTTGGAAGCATATCAAGTATTTAATTATTGCTAGAACTTATAGTTTTAGGTTAATTTCCAGGGCTAAAAACACCAAAAACATAAACAATTTAAGGGAAGTTAATGACTATGTATATATATATACATATAAGCTGAATAGAAGAGCTTTCCCTGAACAAGAGATAATTCTCCAGAAACGGCCTTCAGACATCATCTATAAGACTGATTCTGCTGGGTTTCCAGCTTGCTGACCCACCTTTCAGATTTTTAACTTGCCAACTTCCATAACTGCATGGACCAATTCCTTAAAATAAGTATCTATTTGTAGATAGATAGATAGATAGATAGATAGATAGATAGATAGATAGATATACGTATGCAAGTTAATTTGAAACCAGAGCCTATAATCTAGGTTCTTCTAGGGTTAGATTCAATGGTAACCAGTATAAAGTTTGATAGTAGTAAAAATCAATAGCATTAAATAAGAGATGGAACCAGTGGACTTAATAAAAAACTTTAAATTTTTTTCTACCAGTTCTGTGCAAGCCTATATAAAATTATGAGTTTGCCTGCTCAGTGGGGAGCCAGGTTCTCCCTCTCTCTGCCGGCCCCCCTGCTCATGCTGTCTCTCACTCTCTCCCTCTCAAATAAATAAATAAAATCTAAAAACAAACAAACAAACAACAGCATTTTTCACAGAGCTAGAACGAACAATCCTAAAATTTTATGGAACCACAAAAGACTCCAAATAGCCAAAGCAATCTTGAAAAAGAAAAGCAAAGCTGGAGGCATCACAAGTCCAGACTTCAAACTATATTACAAAGCTATAGTCATCAAAACAGTATGGTACTGGCACAAAAACAGACACATAGATCAATGAAACAGAATAAAAAACCTAGAAATAAGCCCACACCTATATGGTCAACTAATCTTTGACAAAAGAGGAAAGAATATTCAATGGAAAAAAGTCTTTCAATGAATGGTTTTGAGAAAACTGGACAGCAACATGCAAAATAATGAAACTGGGTTACTTTCTCATATTATGTGCAAAAATAAAGATGAAAGACCTGAATGTAAGATAGGAAACCATCAAAATCCTAGATGAGAACACAGGCAGTAACCTCTCTGACATCAGCTGTAGCAACTTCTCACTAGATATGTCCCCTGAGGCAAGGGAAACAAAAGCAAAAATGAACTTCTGGGACTACATCAAGATAAAAAGCTTCTGCACAGCAAAGGAAACAATCAACAAAACTAAAAGGCAACGTTCAGATAGGAGAAGATATTTGCAAATGACATGTCTGATAAAGGGCTAGTATCCAAAATCTATAAAGAACTGATCAAACTTAACCCAAAAAATAATTAATTCAGTTAAAAAAAGGGCAGAAGACAAAACAGACATTTTTCCAAAGAAGACATACAGATGGCCAACGGACACATGAAAAGATGCTCAACATCACTCACCATCAGGGAAATACAAATCAAAACCACAATGAGATATCACCTCACACCTGTCAGAATGGCTAAAATTAACACAGGAAAAAACAGGTGTTGGGGAAGATGCGAAGAAAGGGGAACTGAACTCTCTTATAC
>NC_138370.1:7989405-8055235 GCF_054177405.1 Leptonychotes weddellii
TGATCCCGGAGTCCTGGGATCGAGCCCCACATCGGGCTCCCTGCTCGGCGGGAAGCCTGCTTCTCCCTCTCCCACTCTCCCTGCTTGTGTTTCCTCTCTCGCTGTGTCTCTCTCTGTCAAATAAATAAAATCTTTAAAAAAAAAAAAAAATAGTATGGAACTCCCTCAAAAAGTTAAAAATAGAACTACCCTATGGCCCAGCAATTGCACTACTAGCTAGGTATTTACCCAAAGTATAAAAAAATACACATTCAAAAGGGAATATGCATCCCGATGTTTATAGCAGCATATACATACATATATCCCACATCTGTACCATTCATCACTCAATGGACATTTGGGCTCTTTCTATAATTTGGCTATTGTTGATAATGGAATATTACTCAGCCATAAAGTAGAATGAAATCTTGGGATTTGCAAAGACATGGCTAGAGCTAGAGAGTATTATGCCAAGCAAAATAAATCAGTCACAGAAAGACAAATACCATATGATTTCACTCATATGTGCAATTAAGAAACAAAGCATGAACATATGAAAAAAAAAAAAAAGAGAGAGAGAGAGGCCAACCAGGGAATAGACTCTTAGCTATAGAGAACGGAGAGTTACTGGAGGGCAGGGAGTGGGCAGGGGATGCCCATTTTTTAATTGAATTTATTATTTTTGGGGTTGAGTTTGATCAGTTCTTTATAGATTTTGGATACTAGTCCTTTATCGGACATGTCGTTTGCAAATATCTTCTCAATGGGCTAGGGGATGGGGATTAAGGATGGCACTTGTTATGATGAGGACTGAGTGTGGCATGTAAGTAATGAATTAGTAAATTCTATACCTGAAACTAATATTACACTGTATGTTAACCAACTGGAATTTAAATAAAAATTTGGAAAAAGACTGTTAAAAAACTAAATGATAATCTTTTTTTTTCTTTTTTTAAATTATGTTATGTTAATCACCATACATTACATCATTAGTTTTTGATGTAGTGTTCCATGATTCATTGTTTGCGTATAACACCCAGTGCTCCATGCAGTACGTGCCCTCTTTAATACCCATCACCAGGCTAACCCAGCCCCCCACCCCCCTCCCCTCTAGAACCCTCAGTTTGTTTCTCAGAGTCCATCCTCTCTCATGGTTCGTCTAAATGATAATCTTTATCAACAGAATAGTAATGCTAATTTAAAAACCTTAGAGAGGGAAAACTGCTTCCTGATGATATAAGCATTGATTTGAGGACATGGAGAAGAGTTTGGCTGGGAGGGCCATATTTGAGCCAATAGGTTTGTTCCCACATCTTTCTTTAAAATGATTAAGACCTTTCCTTCCCTCCTTTCTCTGTTCTATATCTAATTAAATTCCTTAAAGGCATCATCCCCAGAAAAACTTCCCTAACTCAACCTCTGTGTTTTAAATGTATATGTTATCTGTTCTTCTACTGTAACTGGAGCATCTTATTTCACAGCACTAACATTATATTGTAATTATCCTTTTACAAGGTATTTCTCCTTATAGCTTATTGAGGTCAAGTACAATAAAACTAAACCAAACTTATTTCACAGTTGCTTAAAGTAAAAAAAAAAGAAAAAAGAAAAACATTTATATAGTGTTAAAGTAGGAGGCAAGATCAAAGGGCAAATGCCCAGGAGGTAATAGACATATAAGATCACTTTTAAATTTTAGGCTGTTAAAAAACAAATTTCTAAGTAATGAATATGGTGCACATTTATAATAATTCTTTTGCCAGATTGACAAAGTTGAAGACTATGTTGCTATGGATTCAAACAACAGTTAACATTTTATGTACATTTTATTTTAAGGATTCAGTTTAAAATACGCATGATTTCCTCCTCAAATTTTCCAGCATTACATGTCATTTTAACTTTTGCATAGAGTAATAACATTCAATCTAATATAATTCAGAGTGACTAATTACTTGAAAAATATCACTGTACTTGAAAACAATACATTTGCTAAAATAATAAAGCCAAAAGGCCATGAGACTGAGGTTCTAATGCTTTGGAGGCCTATGCAAGTAAATGGAAACCTAAGCCAGAGTCAATGCACTCAAATCTGAGAAAATTAAATTTAAGAACACCTAATCACAAACAGGTACCCAGGCTTCCAGAAAGAAGACAAACGATTAAGCTACAGCCAATCTAATCTAATTGCTTTGCTTTGCTTCCTGCCTTCTCTATAAAAGCTTTTCTCCTGCTCCAGTCAGTGGAGTGCTCCTAACTATTTTGTTTGTCAGATACCTGATTGGAATCAATGTTCGCTCAAATAAACTCTTCAAAATATTAATGTACCTCAGTTTATCTTTTAAAAGTTCTGATTTCAGAAGCGAGGTTGGAAGAGAGTAGTGAGCAGTGGAGTGAAGGAACATGGCCAGTTGCTCATGTTCACAGATTTCTCCCTGTCCTAGATAGCGGGGTGGGGATGGGGGTGAATCCCTCTCAGATCTGAGCCCCACTGTTTCTCATTGGGAACTCTCTGACTATTTGAGTATTTCTTTTTCGGGACTGGATATGGAGATGGACTGGTTCTGTTCTAAACTGGATGGGGTCCAGTGTGAGGTCTGCAGAGAGCAAAACGGGGTCCCTCCTGTCCAGCAGGATTCTGTGTCAAGCAATGACCAAGCAGTTAAAGGTAGGGCAGCTACAACATATCTCGGGGACCAGCATCAGCGGACACCCCAGAACTGATAACAAGCAGGAGCAGAGGAGGTCTGCAGGGGCCCAGGACCGATTAAATCCCCTTAAAAGGGGGAGGATTTGGGCAGCAAACTGTCAGACTCCTCAGACATGACCCCTCTGTGTCTGACCACTTAGAAAAGGCAGCTGCCTGGGAAGGCTCTGCTGATGGATCTCCGAACAGAACCGAGATCCTTCCTTGCTCGGACAAAATGAGCAGTAAGTGCCCAGAGCTGACCTGGACCAGACCGAGGCTTTATCTCAACTGCACACCCACAGACTGACCTCAGGTTTGGTTCCTTAACTTCCTACACCCTTTGTCACCTTGTTTATTGTGTGGTTTGTCTTCTGTCCTGCTCTGTGTGCTGTGTAAGAAGCCAACTTCAATCACATGGTGAAATGTCATTGAGTTTTGGAATCCGAACCTGCTTTATAAATTGCAATTAACTTTGCTTTGTGATTGAATAAAGCTGATATTGTGGAAGGATACAAGTCCTGTGTGCACCACTTCATTGCGTGCTCATGACAAGGCCTCAGGTAGGTAAATTTGCTTTTATGAGAACAAAAAAGAAAATGGGTTCTTCTGCATCCAAAGGGTCTGGGACTCTACTCTGGCTCACTATATGTATAAGATTTATGGGTGCAAAGCTATGTTTTTCTGAACAAGTGGATTAACCTTGTCAAAGATAACCCTGAATTACAGAGGCCACAGTAGGAAACTTTCAACCTTGTTTACCCATTTATGAGGAGCCCTGGCGAAAAAGAGGTCCTAAATCTCCCCAAACTTAATGAGACACATTTTGTATTGGTATGCAGAAGTTTCTAAGAGACTAAATTAATTTTAAAAATTGCCTCTTTAAAATATTCCTTCCAAAAGGCAAATTTAAAAATCTTAAGTCTTTTCACAAATATGAATAAAAAGCTTTAGCCATCCAAGTGGGTAATCTGAACTAATTCCAACTGCCAGAAACACATTTGGTTCCAAGTGTTCTTTTATAAAGTAGTAAGCTTTGTATTATTTTGTATATCCTTGTATATACTTGTTTCATGGTTAAAATCTTTAAACATCTGTCAGTATGCTTAAGAATGTCTGTGTGTTATTTTTCTACCTCTGGATGGTATTGCCAATATTAATTTGTGAAAGAGCTATTTTTAATTGTCTTAAAGAAAAATAAGCACTAATATAAAATTAAGTGTTCTCTCGAATACAGAAACCAACCCAAATTTTCCTAAGTTCATGTGATCTTAGATGATCTTTGGTAAATAAAAGCTATTTCAAGTTTGTTGGCTTAATTAAAATAGGCATGTTTTCAGAGTTATTGATATTTCAAGTTTGTTGGCTTAATTAAAATAGGCATGTTTTCAGAGTTATTGACATTAAATATAATTCAAAGATACACAACTTTCGATCTACCTAGGTTTACTAGTCAAATAAGCTCATATTATCTCTGTTACAAAATTTATCAGCAAGAAAAATAACAATATGTTTGCTAAATGTCTTGTGCAATTTTCATGAGTGATCTATACATAAAAATTAAGCATGAGTAAGTTAAATAGATCCAAAAACGTTTTTGGTAATTTGAAGGCTTAAAGTTATACTAAGTGAAGTTAAATGATGTATATTCATTGAAATCGAGGTTATTCTCAAATAAGGTAAAATATTAAAACAGTAACTACTAAATAGAGGTTTATCTACTTTTAGCTTCTTACAGAGGAACTGAAGAAGTTTGGATCTGCTAATAAACATGTCTTGTGACACAATGAAAAAATTAATTTGAGGAAGAACATGCTTCCAGAAATTATGAAATGAATTCGTTTGCCAATCTACAGAATATTGGTGTAACAGTCCACACTTGCTTACCTCTTAGTTTTCATTAGAAATTAAGGTTTCTTTTTTTTTTTTAAAGATTTTATTTATTTATTTGAGAGAGAGAGAGTGAGAGAGAGCATGAGAGGGGGGAGGGTCAGAGGGAGAAGCAGACTCCCCGCCGAGCAGGGAGACTGATGCGGGACTCGATCCAGGGACTCCAGGATCACGACCTGAGCCGAAGGCAGTTGCTCAACCAACTGAGCCACCCAGGCGCCCCAGAAGGTTTCTATTTTGTTTTGGTTTTGTTTTGTTTTGTTTTTTTGTTTTTACAATTATGTAACTTTCTGTGTTTGCCTTTTAGTCAAACTAAGTATTGTGTAACAGTGATACTGATCCCATTTAATCCATTGTTTTAAACTTTTGATATTGTTGACAAACTTCCCAAATCAATATTCTAAAGACGAAACTTTTTGGCCTCAAAATAACTTTGAGATTTTCCAGGGGATCCCTGAAAAAAAATCTCAAAAACATGTGTGCTCTTCCCTTATAAAAGAAGAGAAAATGTAGTATAATTAGGTTTATTTGATAAGCTAAATTTTGTGAGAAGCATTGCCAAATTAAAAAACAAACCAAAAGTAATGCTAAATATTCTTTAGGTTTATTTGTATGGATACGTTATTAATATAAGTGTTCCAGAAATTGTATGAAATTCCTAGTGATCTGATATGTCCTAGTATAATGTTATTAGTCATAATTCCAATTGTTATTCTAAAAAATTGCATGTCACAGAAATAATGAATCTGCTCTGTCAATTGCATTATAATGAACTCTCATCAAATCTTTAACCACGGCCACTTTTAAGTCTTTTGTCATTTACAGACAGTTTCTGTTTTACGCTGATGTCTTTGCAAAAGTGTTTCATCTTCAAAGAGATTCATGGAAAGGACTGACAAAGATTTCTGATAACTTAAGATCATACCACTGACATGGGCAAGAAGTTTCTATTAAGAAACTGAGGGATTCATAAAACTGTTAAACCAAGACCAAGCAAAGCAAAAATTAATTACATAGGACTGGATAAACTAAAGATGATTATAATTTCAATGACTCTGTTTGAAACATTGATAGTTCTTCAATGTTTTCTTTTCCAGATTTAAAGAACTATTTTCTCCTTTCTTTGAAGCTATCTATAACTTACGCAATTTGGTAAAGTATATTTTTGGAAATAAAAATGGAATATTTATCTTTTTTTTTTTTTCCTCTACCTGATTCCTCCAGAATTCAGGAACTCTTACTGAGTATCCTCATTCTTCCCGATAATGTAAGTACTTGCCTAAGTTCAACAGGACACAACTGGGCAAATCCTTGCTTGGCATATCTTCTTAACCTAAAGAGGCTTTAAAAAATTTAATCCGAGATTCCTTATTACCTGATACTTACAAAAATAAGATTGACTTAATGGAGTCAATAAAGCCCCTTAGCTATCAACTCAGATACTTCATCTAGAATGTCATATGTAAGAATATAAGTAAAATTACTATTCTTAAACTGGATCCTGAATTTTTCTAGTTTCCTCCAATATCTGGATACAACTCCAAACTAGTCTTCCCAATTTTCTTCCACCCTTCTGACTTGAAATAACCAAGAACAAAAACCGCCCTTTTATTGAAGCTCTACAAACTGAAGCTGGCTGACTGGATATCAGTTTCAGAGAAATCACCACAACTGATGAGTGGACAACCTTTGTGCCTGTTGCTTGTGGGCCACTCAGAAAGATCACCAGAACACTGGACGACATTTATACTACAAGATTTCCAACATCTAGAAACCTGCCATCTGGGAATCTCAATGGACTGCCCTCTGGACTCAAAAAAATGATTTCTAGTCTGCTCCACCCTTTGTTTTTCTTCTGTTTCCATAGAAATACCTCTTATTAAATACCTGATTGCGCCCAGCATATGTTTCTAACTTTGGGAGCCTGCTTGCAACACCATTTCCTGAAATGAGACAACTGTTTAACTGAATTGACCTATTTTTAGGACTAAGATACTGGTTCATTGAGATGGAACAATCTACCAAGAAAACTTCTGGACTGTGAAACTTGAGGAAGTTTCAAAAGCAGGGAATGAAGGGTAGCAGAATATGTCATCTAAGAATATGCCTCTTCAGCATCAATTCATTTATTTAGATAATAGTATTGCCTTAGATTACTTGTTGGCTAAATAAGGAGAAGTCTATACCCTAGCAAATGCTTCCTACTGTAGGATCAACACTCCTGTTATTGTAGAAACTCAAATACAAGAAATTAAGAAACCATTTGCTAAATCAGGTTGATGGTTCTTTGGGTACATTCTTTGATTTATTTGTTACTAACTGGTTTGTTTTTTGTGGGCTCTGGCTGAGGAGCATACTTTAGTCTCTTGGCATTTCCCTCCTAATTGTCACCACTACAGTCTATCTGGTGGCACTGTGTTCTCACAAGAGTGTTAGATACCTGTTTGCAGCCCTCAGCAGTGTATCAGGTGTTCTTACTGAGGTTGGAGCAACAGAAACAAGATGAACAATGAGATGAACAGCAAAAAGAATTCTTCCACGGACATGGCAGGATAAACTATACATTTAGACACAATTAGACAAAAACAACTTAACCCTGATGGTCTACCAAATATTTGCTCCATACTGCATGTAGGAGAGGTGACCTAAAGGGGGGAATTGTTTTTTTTTGTTTGTCTGTTTTTTAAAGATTTTATTTATTTATTTGACAGAGAGAGAGACAACGAGAGAGAGAACACAAGCAGAGGGAATGGGAGAGGGAGAGGCAGGCTTCCCGCCGAGCAGGGAGCCCGATGCAGGGCTCGATCCCAGGACCCTGGAATCATGACCTGAGCCAAAGGCAGCCGCCCAACCAACTGAGCCACCCAGGAGCCCCAGGAGGGGAATTGTTAAAGTAATTAAACAAAAAGGCCATTAGATTAAGGAGACTCTAGTGCCTTGGTGATCTATGCAAGCAAACCAAAATGTAAGCCAGAGTCAATGCACTCAAATCCACATATACAAAACTTAAGAACAACTAATCATAAACAGTTAACTAGGCTTTCCCAACGAGGCAACTGCTTAAGCTACAGCAATTCAACCATTCGTTTACTTTACTTTCAAGTCTTCTCTATAAAGCCTTTCCTTAGCACCTGTCAGTAGAGTGTTCCTAACCATTTTTGGTTTCATGGTGCCTAATTCGAACTGATGTTTACTCAAATAAACCCTTCTAAATTTTAATGTACCTCAGTTTATCTTTGAGCACACTAAAAAATAAAAGTTATTTTTACTATAAAGAAGTGTGCCTTGATATAGTACAATGTGTATTTAGATAAACAAATGTTAAATGCATGCTTTGTTGTCTTTTTGCTCATGGTGGGAATTTTCTTTCTTGTGAAGTTCCCCAAAAGACATTATCTTGGTTTCTCAGAATAGAAAGTAACAGTTGGCTCATGTGTGTAACAGAACAATTTTATACATGTGGTATAAAAACGCTAGTCTTTTTAGTATGTAGATGTCACAAATTGCTAGGGGGAAACTCAGCAATCTTCATACTTTCTATTTTTTTCTAATCTATTAAAATTCTTCCAGATTTCCTATTGCAACTACAGCTGTGAGCCTGTGATTATCACTAAACCAAAATGTAAATAGACTTTACAATTGAAAATATACATGGAGAATAAGTAAAGATTCATTCCCACCTTGCCCACAACAGTACACAGACATAATGGTTTCACCTGATTCTACTAAGGCTAATGGGAAATGCCTAAATGTCAAGCTAATTTCTATCAATATGTACTAAACAAGTGCTTTTAGAATTAGGATTAGGGTTGCTACTAAAGAAAAAAAATTGAAATCCTGATATATTTTTTAATATTTTGATTAATGAGCATTCTTAAACCATGTATGCATATAAAAATAACACTTCCATTTAAATGTTAATATCTAAACTAGAATTTTATTTTATATGTTACTTTTTATAAATACTGACATGATTTGAAATAAAACGTGCTCATGTATTTTGATAATGTTCAGCAGACTTTCTGATATATTGTAATAGTAATAATAATAGTAATTATAGTAATAATAGTAATATAATAATAGTAATAGTAGTAATAATCATTGTGTTTTAAATTAACATAATAGAAGAGGAACTCAATTTAAGTACAATCTAGACAAATAAGTTAAGGAATTTTGTTTTCATATGATTTCTACCTCATTTCACACATTGCAGCCACAAATGTAATTGAAGGAAAAAGTCAATTTTAATAAGAACATAATTTTATGAATTTTGAAGCCATACTTTTAAAATACAGATTAAACATATAGACCATAGTAATTAAATGAATTCAGTTGGAGTTCTGTCACTAAGCCCATATAATACCACCTAATATTTGAATGGTGTTTTATAGTTTAAAATAATTTTTTCAGACTTTATTTTATTTTCCCAAGAAATACATGAGGATACTGGTCAAACATTATTAATCTCATTTTACAGAATAGGGCACTAAATTAGAATTAGTTAAGTCATAAAAAAAAAAATTAGTTAAGTCATAAATGGCACACATAAAACTATGGCCCTGCTCTTTTCTTTTAAATGTCCATTTAATGTTTGTTCCATGATACCTCACTGCATTTGGAAGATAATATTTTCAGTGATAAATTTTGTAATTGTTCTAAATTGGAGTCATAGAGCTTTCTGATGATTAGTGGTCTTATATTTTAAAATATATCATTTGAAAAAATGCTTAACAGTATTTAGATATTCCAGTTTTCCCAACATAATTATGCTTCTGCTTATTTATTTTAAGAAGCTTTGTAAAAACATAAGCAAAACTATGGACAAGTTGAGGGGGAATAGATTTTTATATGATGAAAGCTGAAAGCTCACTTTATATTTAGAGAAGTGGTATTTAATACAATATTTCCATAGCTATCACAAAATATATTATCTAATTTTAAACTAATAAAAAATTATATGGGTCATCTTTATTTAGGAAAGGTGATTTTGAAGACTGATCTTCCAAAGTGTTTGGATGTACAAATAACTTTTCCATAAGTAATTTCTCCTGTGGATCTCAGAATTTATAATGATGTTATGTGTGCTAATTTAATATACTTTGAAGTTGATAAATTGCATTATGTTTCTGCTAAGACAATTCTTCTACATTTCACATCCAGAATCTACCCAAAGCCTTGCTACTTATTACTAATAAAGAAAGACATCATCAAAATTTGATTGGTAGTTTTAGTAGAAAAGTATTACTGTCTTTTATACTTTTGATAAAACAGAAGGACTTCCAAATTTGTAATGCCATCATGTCTGAAAAAAATGGGAAGAAAGATTGGGACACTCGGCAAGTTATCTAGTTCATTTAACTATTCTACTTAATTGCTTACAATAAATACAGTCATCAACAGATCTCAAACAGTAAGCAGTTAACACAAAGCAAATGACTGATTTTTATTATAAAATGTGGATTTTAATCATTGGTTTGTGTAATCTGTGTTTGAATTAAAAGTAAAATATAACCAGAGAATACCTTGAAAACACTACAAAGTATAAAGAAAATTAAAATATCATTTTTGTTTCCAAAATTAGACAAATGGTATTAAGGAGGTAACAAATGTAATTTAATACAATGACATTTACAATGCACAATGAGAAAGGAATACAAATATTTATGAACCAAAGAGCACAGCCTTTAACTCATAATGCCTGTATGACAGAGAAAAAGATAAAGGAGTCAATAGAATCACCAGAAATGAGAATCTTTATCTTTTGTCAACCTATGCCAAATTAAGTAAAACTAAAGTAAGTATGGGGAATATAAAACTATTTTGATCTAACAGATATAAACTGATTCTTCTAATTGGAAAAGAGCTATAAGTGGAAAATTGTGTTTGACTATGAAAACACCCTCAGACTCTAAAATTATTTGATAATATTAATGATAAAACATCATTAAAATAGCAGTACTAATTGTGCAACTTTGTGATTCCATTTACACAGATAAAACAGGTAAAAACAAGCAAATCTAAGTCACATTGTCAAAGGTAAGAATATATTTTTAGTTGGAGGGAGGCACTGTTGGAAGGGGCCAAATGGGATGCTTCCAAAGATCCAGTAAGTGTCTAAGTCCTGATTGGAGGCACCACTACATGCACATGTTAACTATGTGATAATTTATCACAGTTATTGCAATCATTATTGTGTCCCTGTCCATATCTATGATATATTTCCAGAAAATTCTACTAACATACATAATCAGGCAATCTCACTTATAAATAAGACTGCAAATTTTTAAGTTAAACTTTAGTGAATAAAACTCTACAGTATTGTCAAAAAATGATACGTGAATAATAGTTCAATATGATGCAAATGATTAATAAAATTCATCATATTTATGAATCAAGACAATAATCATGCGAGCATCTACAAATACATCAAAAAATTTGTTTCATTTGATCAGCTATTTCTGTTTGAGGAAAATACTCTCTCTTTCCTCTTTCTCTCTCTGTCTCTCTCTCTATATATGTAATAATAATAGGGGCACCTGGGTGGTTCAGTCGATTAAGTGTCTGACTCTTAATCTCAGCTCAGGTCATGATCTCAGGGTCGTGAGTTCAAAGCCCCACACTGGGCTCCACACTGGGCATGGAGCTTATTTAAAAAAAAAAAATAGTTACACTAAAAAGTTTATACAGGAGTTACATCATTAAAATAGTGAAATAGGAGTTTTCTACCATCTTTCCATCAAAGAACACTGCTTTTAGTGATCACTCACAGATAAGAATGCCTTTGTGGAAGTCTAGTAGTCCACTGGAGAAGTTCCAGCACACCTTTGGAATAAAAATAATTCGAGATTGGATGAATTGAGGAAAGTAAGAGGAACAGTCTCACCTCACATGTCATTCCTCTCCAAGGAGCCATAACTCAGTGACAAGAGAACCCTTCTTGGCCAGTGACTTCTCCCACAGGGGAAAGTGAGAGCATGTGCGTAAGCACCTGGCTTTCCCAGCAGTAAAGGATGCTGCCAAAGAGACCCACTTTTTTCTCTCCCAATATAGAAAAATTCTGAATCTCAGCCCAGGGCTGATGAGAGGTATTTCACTCTTAAAACCAGTCAGTAAGACTGGAGGAGGTGACTCCTTCAAATGAAAAGTCAGCAAAACAAGACTTCAAAGAACATGAAAAATCAAGGCAACAGAACACGACAAAAGGAACACAATAATTTTCCAGTAATCAACACTAAAGAAATGGAGATCTGTAATATGTCCATTTAAGAATTCAAACTAGCTGTTTTAAGGAAGCTCAGTGAACTACAAGAAAGCATAGAAAGACAATTCAATGAAATCAGAAAACAATACGTGAACAAAATAAGAAGCTTACCAGAGAGAGAAATCATAACAAAGAACTATACAGAAATTCTGGATCTGAAGAATACAATAAGTGAAAAGGAAAAACAATAGAAAGCATAAATAACAGACTAAATCAAGCAAAAGAATCTGTGAAGTAGGTAGACATGTAATTTGAAAGTATCCAGTTAGAGGAAAACAACGAAGAACAAAAAGAGTTTCAGAGTGCCTACATGTACTATGGAATACCATTAAAAAAAAACACCCATACAATATTGCAGTCTCAGACAAGAGGTAGAAAAGGGCAGAAAACTTATTTAAAGAAATAATGGCTAAGAACTTCCAAGATGTAGGAAGATATCTGGATATCCAAGTTCATGGAACTCATAAGTTCCCCAACATTTTAACCCAAAACAATCTTCTGCAAGACACATTGTAATAATACAGCAATCCCATCTTTGGTTATTTTTTTTTTAAAGATTTTATTTATTTATTTGTCAGAAAGAGAGCACAAGCAGGGGGAGCTGCAGGCAGAGAGAGAAGCAGGCTCCCCACTGAGCATGGAGCCTGATGCAGGACTTAATCTCAGGTCCCTGGGATCATGACCTGAGCCAAAGGCAGATGTTTAACCGACTGAGCCACCCAGGCGTCCCTCATCTTTTGTTATTTACCTAAAAAAAGGACATCAGTATCTTGGAAAGGTATTTCCATTCCCATGTTCACTTCAGCATTATTCAAAATAGCAAAGAAATGACTTAAGTGTGCCCATCAATAGATGAATGGATAAATACAATGTGAAATTATACATAGTGGAATTTTACTTAGCACACACACACACAAAAAGGAAATCATGGTGGACTTTGAGGGCATTATACTAACGGATGTAAGTTAGACCAAGAAACACTAGTACTACATGATGTCACTAACATGTGGAATCTAAAAAAGTCACACTCATAGAAACAGAAATAAGAATGGTGATTTTCAGGCCTGAGGGGTTGGGGAAATGAGAAGATGTTGGTCAAAAAATATGAACTTCCATTTATAAGATGAATTTGTTCTGAGATACAATGTACAGGATGGTAACTAGAGTGAATGGTACCATATTATTTACTTGAACATTGCTAAGAGAGTAGATATAAATATTCTCAGCACATACGGGGGGAAAATGGTTATTATATAAGGTGATATGCATTAACTATCCTTATTGTGGTGATCCTGCTGCAGTATATATGTGTACCAAAATATCACAGTGTGCACATTAAATTTCCATGTCATGTGTCAATCATATGTCAATAAAGCTGGAAAAATATTTACACATACATATAAGAAATTGGGTATAAACGCATGTGTGACTATATACAAACAGATTTATTAAGTACTTAATTTAGAACTAAACATTACATGTAATTTTCTCTTTTATTCAACGCTGTGGTCCTATAAATTAGGTATTTTTATTGTTCCCTTAGCAGATAAAGGCATTGAAGTAGAACAAAGCTCAGAGTATCACAGTTCCTGATTTTAAACTATACTACAAAGGCATATTAATCAAAAGAGTATGTCTCTGATACCAAAACAAACACATAGATCAATAGAACAGAATAGGGAATCCAGAAATAAACCCACAATTACATGGTCGATTATTTGTGTCAGAAAAGGCAAGAACATACAATGGAGATAAGATAGTCTCTTCAATGAATGGTTTTGTGAAAACTGGAAAACTGTATGCAAAAGAGAGAAACTGGACCACCTTCTTACACCATATACTAAAATAAACTCAAAATGTATGAAAGAATTAAATTGAGACCCAAAACCATAAAGCTGAAAAGAAATGTATGTGGTAAAGACTTGAACTTTGGACTTAGGAATATTTTGGGGGATCTGTTTCCTCAGGCAAAGGCAATATAAGTAAAAATAAACAAAGGGTATTATATCAAACTAAAAAGCTTTTGCATAGCAAAGGAAATCATCAACAAAATGAAAAGGCAACCTACTGAAGGGGAGAAGATATTTGCAAATGGTATATCCATTAAGGAGTTAATATCTAAAATATATAAAGAACTCCTACTGCTCAACACCAAAAAACAAACAAAAAAATCCAAAAAAAAAAAAAAAAAAAAGACCAGAGGACCTGTACATTTTTCCAAGGAAGACATAGAGATGGCCAACAGACACATGAAAAGATGCTCAACATTGCTTATCATCCAGGAAATGCAAGTCACAACATCAGTGAGTTACCACCTCACACCTGTCAGAATGGCTAGCATCAAAAAGAGAAGAAATAACAAATATTGGCCAGGATGTGAAGAAAACAAAGATAACTTTAGTTTGCTTTGTTTCTTGGCTATATATATATATAGCCAAGAAATAATATATATATATTACATTATGATTATATATATTATATATATAATAATTACATTATTATCCATTGTAATTATAAAATATTAATATACCTTTATTTTAATGGCTACACATTTAAATAGGAAATGTATTTGATCTCTCATTTTATTTTCATTTTTGTTTTCATTTTTGGAGCATTGTGTAAAGTTGAGCTCCTTTTCCTACACTTGTTATTGTTTTAGATTTCTTCATAGGTCAATTATCTGCTCCTCTTTTAGATCCTTATAGATTTTCGAGAATACTTTGAGATTTAAATACATTTCTAGCTGTATGTGGTATAGCTACTCTGTTCTTTAATTCACCTTTGTTATTGTTCTCTTTTCCTATAATTACTTCCTCTGTTTTAGAATTAAGAACTTGGGGCACCTGGGTGGCTCAGTCAGTTAAGCGGCTGCCTTCAGCTCAGGTCATGGTCCCAGGGTCCTGGGATCAAGCCCTGCATCAGGCTCCCTGCTCAGCGGGAAGCCTGCTTCTCCCTCTCCCACTCCCCCTGCTTATGTTCCTGCTCTCGCTCTCTCTCTGTCAAAAAAAAAAAAAAAAAGAATTAAGAACGTAAGCAGAGCCTAAGGATGTCAAAGCAATCTAAAATGATGTTCCATAATCCACAAACATTCTGTGTCACAACTCTTCAGATATGTTGCAGTGATGAGATATACTTTTATAATTTTAACACACTTAAGTTGGAAATTGAAATTTGGTATAAGGAGGCCATGAAGTAATTATGTTTGATTCAGAGGTAAAGACTGAGGCTAATGCTAACATTGCCAAATTGTATTAAAAATCACTGTTTCACAGGGTGCCTGGGTGGCTCAGTCGGTTAAGTGTTTGCCTTCAGCTCAGGTCATGATCTCGGGGGCCGGGATCGAGCCCCAAGTAGGGCTTCCTGCTCAGTGGGGAGCCTGCTTCTCCCTCTCCCTCTGCCACTCCCCCTGCTTGTGCTCTCTCACTCTCTCTCTCAGAAAAATAAATGAAATCCTAAATAAAATAAAATAAAATAAAAATCACTGTTTCACCACACATGTAGGGTAGGGTTCTTAATGAAATAACTGGAGTACTCAAGAAGAGAGCCCAGGCCTCTGTATCTGCTTAGCATTTGCCATTTTATTTTTTATTTATTTATTTATTTATTTTAAAGATTTTATTTATTTATTTGACAGAGAGAGACACAGCGAGAGAGGGAACATAAGCAGGGGGAGTGGGGGAGGGAGAAGCAGGCTTCCCGCCGAGCAGGGAGCCCGATGCGGGGCTCGATCCCAGGACCCCGGGATCATGACCTGAGCCGAAGGCAGACGCTTAACAACTGAGCCACCCAGGCGCCCAGCATTTGCCATTTTAACATTTCATGAATGCAGCCATTACTGTGTTGTTTGTGTTTTCAAATACGTAACGTAGGGAACATCCGGATTTGAGATTACTGGATACCTTTATTGTTTGTATTGTTACAATTTAGATGTTTAAGTATATATTTGGAAAACTATGTTGACAATACCTTTGATATTTTAAATCATGGAAAGGTTTTAAGCACTACTCAATTAATATTAGCAGAGGTTTATGTCATTTGCTGAATGTGATTAGAATCATCCTGTTTCAACATGTTACACACATATAAACACATACACACACATACACATGCATGCGCACACACACATAAAATCTCAAAGGTCATTTTGACTAACAATAATGATGACCTTAGTACAGTAATCTTATATATTCGAAATGTCAATTTGATCTAGCTAACATTTTTAGGTGAATTACATTATTATCCATTGTTCATGTTTTACTCCCATGGGGGATTGTTTATTTACTGGAAAAGTACCCTTTATCAACCTGTCATATTTTTATAACGTACTTATTTTAAACACTTCCCATATGTTCCCTGAAAATGAAGACATATGGTTCATATAGCATTACCATATGCTTGCAATGATAAACTTGCATTACAACAAACACATATACTTTATAATTTATGATGTAACTCAGTTCCAAACTGTTTTCTTTCATGTCATGCTCATTTAACTATTTTAACTGCCCTTACAAATAACTTTCCCAACTAATCATTGTTATATATTGAATATTGTGATGAAAAAGAAAATAAATTATGATATGTTAGAGAGAGAATTCTTGAGGTTAAATATATCACTGTCATAGATTAAGAAGAATTTCAGATATATAGCTAATAGGTTCTAAGATTATAATATAAAAATATCAGGAAGGAACATGAAAATAAGAAATAATCACCAAAAGGACATAAATAAATTATACTTCCTGTGCTTTACTGCATTAAAATATAGATCCAAGCTAAAATTTGGTGAACAAAACCATACTTTTTTTCCAGTGGTTTTGTTAACAATATTAAAAAAAAAAAGGAAATGAAAACAATTCTTTTTCTTTTTTTCCTTTTTTTTCCTATTTGTGTTATTTTGCTGTAGAAAAATAAGAAGGTTCAATGGAGTAGAATGGATTCTCACTCTTCAGTTTGGAATTCCTCTAGTCCAAGAAATCGCAGTGATGCCTTAGAGTAGAAAATGAGTCTACAAATCCTTTGTTTTCTGTGACATACTATACTTCCAATAAGTTAACAAATCCTTTTCAATTTTATTTCTTCTGATAAATAATTATTAAGAGTTAATTGCATAATATACTTATTCAGGTTCAAAAAAGACTGCCTATTTATCATTTTCCTGAATGAGATATAATGTAATTGACAAGGCAAATGGATGGTTTTGACAGTACTTAATAGATAAAGATTTAATCTAATTCATTAATACTTGAGTAAACATAATACAGAACTTGTACATATACATTGCTGGTGAAAAGCACATGTAAAAAAACATACTATTTTAAAATTCTAGCATTATTGATCTAGGGAAAGTGAATACAATCTATAAAATGACAGAGAAATATTTTACATCAAGGGTTAATTAATATACAAACACATACTCAACACTAGCTTTTTTCTCATAATTATGAAATCATCATTGCATGATTTTGTCTTTGGAATTTTTTAATGGATCATGTCTACCTGGGAATTTACATGGTTGTAATTTTTCAAGATTTGCCTCCACAACCAGTTTATTTTGTTCTCCTTGAGAGTACCTAAAAATAGTTTATGCTCAAAAGAAGTTATTGAATTGGACTAACCTAAATTAAACTGGTTAAATACTGTATGTACCACTTTTATTTCTTTGGCATTTAGCCTATTGCTTTGAACATAAAAATATTCAATATGTGTTTCCCTTTAAACTTAAATAAGTAAAGTAGGAGTTGGTCAGACTTGTGGTACATAGTGCTCATAATTATTATATTATCCTTGTCATCATGTGGCAAATCTTATTTTGATTGTTGCCTTTATTTGATTTTGATTTTCTTTTTAATAGTATAGAATTTAGGTTTTTTTATTTGTCCTACAGAATGTGAAATGTGATCTGAGATTAAATAATCTTCGCTCAACTATTAGTAATAAATGTGTTTCCCATCTTTGGCAGGTGGGAGTAGGAAAATTTTTGATAAAAATAATATTTTCCACTGTGAATATTTTATATTCAGATCATTGGAGGATAAAACATTTTATGCATAATCAATCTGTTGTTATTAATTATGCTGTCACTTATAGTAATATACTATATCAATTCATAGCCCTGGTTGCACATAATGGTAATATACTCACTTAAAGAGATCAGATAAATTGAGGAATTACAAGTTAGTTATTAATATTATAGGCCACATGCCATTTTGGGTTATAATGTGATTCAGTTTTTACATCAGGATTACATCATTTTAAGAAATGTACCAATAAGACATATTTACTTTCAAGTATTAGAAAGTTGAACAAACTTAGGTTGATTTTTGTTATCTTAAATGTTCAGGCTAGTGGATTTTCTTTTAAAAAGAATTCAACTTGACAGGAACATATTGTGTCACCGGAAGAAGGGATTAATCCTTATATTCATGGATTAGTAAAATGATAATGTGAAAACTTGTCATAAACACCAAGCTTAGCCTGGTAAATTTTCCTTCCACCATAAGATATGGGGAAAATCTGTCTTAGAAATTATTAACCCTGCTCGGGTATGGGTGAATATGTGTATTTCTCATTCTTTTTGAGCTTTTAATTCTATTTGTGTTCTCGAAAAAAGAAAATTCTCTCAAGTAAGTGTAAATTTTACTTTTCTTTTTCTCCATAGATTTAAGTCTCAAAAAAGAAAACTTTTAAACAACATACATGTATCTAGTAGCATTGTTTTGTGTATCATTTTTGGTCACAATTATTTGTACTTTAATGTGTCAAGTGTGTTTATTCTCATGTCACTGTTCTTAAATACTAATAAATCCCAAATGATAGAAAGTCTTTTCAGTAATAGTCTCATTTATATTACACGGAATAGCCATTTAATTTATATTATAGTAAATATTTTTTTCTATGAATGTTTTATATTTTCCTTGAGAACGTCTTTTCTTTTTTCCCTAAGGATTTATTTATTTATTTTAGAGAGAGAGTGGGGGGAGGGGCTGAGGGAGAGGGAGAGAGAGAATCTCAAGTAGACTCCACACTGAGCATGGTGGACACAGTGCATGATGTAATCCCATAACCCTGCAACCATGACCTCAGTGGCAATTAAGAGTTGGATGCTTAACCAACTGAGCCACCCAGGTGCCCCTTGAGAATTTATATGAATTTAATATATGCTATGGCAAAACAATTTAAAATAAACATTTAAATATTTATCATTATAATGTTACGATAAAAATGCTGAGCAGTTGAAAGTACAGAGGAGGTGAGGAAATGTGAATTATTAAAACATGATAAATTATCCAAATAAAGTAAAATTTGTGTAAAAATTAATGTGGGACTTTACATGATCTTTAAAATATAACAAAGATGAATACCTCCTAATATATACATGAGAATGGGGCAAAATGAGTTCTTAGTAATGTGTAGGCTGCTATAATTCAAATTTTCCACATGTCAAAAAGATTTTATGTTCAAATTGTGTTAGATTGAACCATGTAAAATTGCCATTTTATAGATTAAAAATCATGAAATGGCTCACATAATTCAGCATAATAGTTCACAAAAGCATAGCATTAAAATGTATCTGTCTGGGGTGCCTGGGTGGCTCAGTCGCTTAAGCATCTGCCTTCGGCTCAGGTCATGATCCCAGGGTCCTGAGACTGAGCCCTGCATTGGCTCCCTGCTCAGTGGGAAGTCTGTTTCTCCCTTTCCCTCTACCTGCCGCTCCCCCCCTGCTTGTGCGCTCTCTCTCTCTGTCAAATAAATAAAAAAAATCTTTAAAAAAAATGTATCTGTCTAGTCTCTTTCCTGATCCTGGTTCACTCCTATAAGAAAAGGATATTTTATATATTGAAATCATTTCCAAAGGCAGCAGTTTAATAACTTCACATATCACAATAAAACTATATAGCAGCTTATCATTATCAACAACAGCCAAATTAGGGAAAGAGCCCAAATGTCCATTGACTGATGAATGGATAAAGAAGATGTGGTATATATATATATATAATGGAATATTAGCAACCCAAAAGAATGAAATCTTGACATTTGCAATGATGTGGATGGAACTAGAGTGTATGATGCTAAGTGAAATAAGTCAGTAAGAAAAAGTCAAATACCATATGATTTCACTCATATGTGGAATTTAAGAAACAAAAGAGATGAACTTAGAGGGGGAAAAAAGAGAAAAGTAAACCATAAAACAGACTCTTAACTACAGAGAATGAACTGAGGGTTGATGGAGGGAGGTGGGTGGGGGATGGACTAGATGGGTGATGTGTATTAAGGAGGGCACTTGTGATGAGCACTAGATGTTATATGTCACTAACATATATATGTTATATATAACTAGATGTTATATGTCACTAATCACTAAATTCTACATCTGAAACTAAATATTACTTTGTATGTTAACTATGTGGAGTTTAAATAAGAACTTGAAAAAAAATTGCATGGCAGCTAAGTATAATGGTGATGCATTTGTGCCCTTGGATAATTAGTCCATACATTGTTTCAAGAACTGAGATTTATGAATTCATTATATTTTTTTACCTGAAAAGGATAATGTAAGTCATTCAAATAATGTATCTTTCAAATAATACGACATTTAGAGAAGTCATCTGAACTGTTCAAACTTACAGAGCTAACTAAAACTAATAATAGAGGGGCGCCTGGGTGGCTCAGTTGGTTGGGCAGCTGCCTTCGGCTTGGGTCGTGATCCTGGAGTCCCTGGATCGAGTCCCACATCGGGCTCCCTGCTCAGCGGGGAGTCTGCTTCTCCCTCTGACCCTCCTCCCTCTCATACTCTCTGTCTCTCATTCTCTCTCTCGCAAATAAAAAAAAAAAATCTTAAAAAAAAATAATAAACAAATAAATAAATCTTTAAAACTAATAATAGAATCCATGTCTTCAAGTACCAAACTTAATGTAGATTTTCAAATGAGAATTAATAACAACTTGTTACTTGACTTTTGAATTGAAAACCAGAGGGAGGGATGTGGGAGCACAGCCTATTAAAAGAAATAATCAAAGAGGAAAAAAAAATCCAGAGGGAAGCAGGAGCCTAAGAGAAGAGCCACAACTGTCTATTTCTAATTGGCAATTCCAGGCAATTTCAGGGAAACACTGAGATCTAAGAAGAATCTGGTCTGAGGTCTTTGGAAGGATGCTGTGAGTTTAGAGGCAAAATATGAAATTCTCAGATAGAAAGTCAGGAAAGATAAAAAGTTAAAAAAATAGCAAAATAAAGTTCTAGATTTGGACCAAAGGAAAAACAAATAACTGAGTGGGTAGAAAATTCCACTTTCTAAAAAAAAGGAGTTTATCAGCCAAAAAATTGAAAGATTCAGGATTAAGAGGTTCGATTTGAGAAGCTACCATCAGAGTTACTGTAAAATGTGAAAGCCCACTGGCTAATGGGGTAGGAGTGATTAATATTTTCTTGTTAGGCTGGGAGAGATGTAAAGTATATAACTGTGGTTAAATATCTCTTGAGATTGTCTAGGTTTGTAACAAAACTAGTTGAGGCTTATCATAAAATCATTGTTCTTTCAAGATGCTTAAGGAGAAGAAAAAAATAATTTAATAATGAATTCCAAAAATATATTTTGCATTTTTGCAAGCCAACGAGATAACAATATCTCTCTTTTCTGCTCCCCATGATAGCTGGACTTTTATCTCCAATATACTATGTATTCCTTTTTTCTCTACATTAGATTCATGTTCTTCATGTTGCCTTCACTGCTAATTTCTTTAGGGTATTCTAGTATCTCCCAGAGCAATTAGCATGGTGTTTTACACTCAATAAAAGTGTGTTAACATATCTGTTAAACTGTGACAAATAATATCTGTACCTATGTCAAAGTTATTGTGTTAAGTAATGCAAGTTAAACTACTTTAAAAATAATATTATTTGTAGGACACTTGGGTGGCTCAGTTGATTGTCCTTTGGCTCAGGTCATGATCCCAGGGTCCTGGGATCGAGTTCCGCATTGAGCTCCCTGCTCAGCGGGGAGTCTGCTTCTCCCTCTGCCTGCCACTCCCCCTGCTTGTGCTCTCTCTCTTTCTCTCTCTCTCTGACAAATCAATAAATAAAATCTTTAAAAATATATTATTACTTGCAATGGAAATAAGTTTATGAGGGTTAACATTTATTGAAAGCCTACTATGAGACAGGCTCTGTTCTAAATGTTTTACATTGACTAACCCACTAAATCTCCTCAACAATCTTAGTGGATAAGTGCATTTATTATTCTCATTTGCCACCTGGGAGAAATGAGGCATAGAGACATCAAACTTCTCAGAGAGTAATAGGTATTTACATTGATATAAATATACCAGAGGAGTGTTGTGATTTGCAATGACATTGTATAAATAGGTAGCATTGATGGAATCTTACCTATTGCTTATAGCTCAACTGGTTTTATATAAAGGTTAGAATTATTATGTAATACACAGATCTTACAGTTTTAATATTACCCAAATGAGTTTCCTATAGTTCTTGTGATGCAGTATAATATATTTCAAAACAAAACAAAACAAAACAAATATCAAACCAACAAAAACCAAGATATGGATTCAAAATGACAAAATATGAAATCCTAGAGGGCAAGCACTGGAAATCATCCTTTTATGCTCTGCTTACTTGTGACTTTTTACAGACAATGGCAGATCTCACCTGCCATCTTCCTCTATTTCCTCAGTGTCTGTCTGTTTTTGAGTAGGAAGGCAACCTCAGTCAAGGATGAGACTCACCATTCTTCATACAACTGGGCCAGTGGGAGATGAACTCAACTCTCTACCCAAACCAACAATGACCAAGCCACAGCAGACTTACCATATCCCTACAGAGAAAGAATAGAGCGAGCACCTTCTTGTAGAAATAATTTTCTTAGAGTCATCCCTATTAGTGAAAGTAATCTTTCAACAGCCAACCTCTGATAGGTACATTTGAAGAGAAAGGAATGACTCAGATCAGAGGAAGCTATAGTTTCAGTAATAGAATACCTGATAAGCGTCAGATGACAGCAAACTCTGTAGACATTGTTTTATATCCTTTCTGTTCAATATTATTATTTATTTATAGAGATGGATATTGAACGCTTACTCATATTTTTAGCAATGAAAAGTTGCTAAAAGGGAAGCTGACCCACACGGAATGGGGAGAACTTATGATGACTATGGAAGCTGAGATTTAATACAATTACAGTCAAAATTAGAGAAACTAAATAGCACAAACCTTGATTTTAGAAGCCCTGAAAAAAGCATTCCTGAAACCTATAAGATGTTAACATTTTTTTAAATGTTTTTTTAAAGATTTTATTTATTTATTTGAAAGAAAGAAAAAGAGTGAGAGCACAAGTGGGGGAGGAGAGGGGCAGAGGGAGAGGGAGAGAGACTCCCCGTTGAGAACAGACCCCCCCCCAAGGTGGGGCTCAATCCCAGGACCCTGAAATCATGACCTGAGCCAAAGTCAGACACTTAACTGACTGATCCACCCAAGTGCCTCAAGACATTAGTTTTCTTAAAAATGTATATTATTAATCATATTCCTCCATTAAAATTTAGAGTTTAGGTTTAATTTTGAAAATAAATGTTACGTCCTATGGTTCTGTTGGTGGGGATGTTATCCGAATTACCACCAGCCTAGATGAAAGAAAATGGTTCCCTGGGGAAATTATAAGTCATGTGACCATTAGCAAGCATACATATATGGAAAAAACAAGAATAATTTCAGTGTAGTCCTTAAGTGTACTTTACTTTAGAAGATACATCACTCCCATCAAGATTGTTGAATATTCTGTTGAATACCACATGGCATTTTGCCTGTTACCTTTTCTTCAGTTTTCAGCCACATATAACTGTGCCTCAGAGCCCCCAACTCGCAGCCTTCTCTGGTAAGGATGATTTAAAAAAATAATCCCAATTTCAAGAGGCCTCCAAAGATATGCCCTCATTTTACAACATGGCCCCTACCCCCATATGAAGAAGATAGGTTAGAATCATCAGAGGTAAACTTTTCCTTATTAGGTGGAGAATGTTATATACATCTCATTGTTACTTTAATAAATCTCATAAAATTCTTAAGAGTACCAGTTTACAAGAAAAAATATAGCTAAATTAATTTTCATGGGGGTTTTCTAGAACTACTCCAAAAGTAATATTTATGTTGCCCAATGAATTATGTTAATTATTAAAGAACAACCACACAGACAAATAATGTTCAAAATTATAATAAATATTAGCAGCTTTACAGAATTTGACATAAATCCTGTTCTGGAACTTTCACTTACATTGCAGTTTGTGTTTAATTGGGTTATAGCAGCTTTTTAGTGTTACTAAAAAATATACATATCCATGCCTCTTTGCTAATTCACCATACATGTATAATTTTGCAGTTTTCTTCAGCTATCCTTTCCTTCTCCTTTAGTGATGCGTAATCATGACTGTCAGAAGAAATGAGAATGACTATAACTCACAAGCACAATGATAATTAATGTTACCTCTGTTTGAAGGCAGCAATATAGCCTTGGTCATCACTGCCTTCAACCAACTTAAATAGTTTATTATTTACATTTTGTTGAGTCAATTGTAATCTTAGCCCTTTTATCCTCATGTATGAAAGCATTACTGCAATATGCATGAGTATTAAATTATTATGGGAATAATAGTGAATGTAATTTTTTCCAAAAGTAAGATTATTTGAAGCTCATCTCACTAATACTCACTAAAACTAATAACACTGCTGTTAAGAACTGATACCTTTGGTAGACATCTTGTAAATTCTATGAATTTTATTCACTAAAAGTGAGCTAAATATGAGCCACCATCTCCTTCATTACAGTATTATTATTGGTTATTTTTTTTACTGCCATCTGAGTTGGAATTATTTTAAAAAAATAGCTGTAGCAATTTTAAAAAGTGGTTGAACCTGTCGGTTCATAAAATTACTTTCCCCAGAACACATTAAGTAAATTACTTTGTAATTATTTAGAAATTCTAATAGCATAAAAAACACTTTGAAGGAGAATATGGTAAAGTCAGTCCTAAGTATGACAGACACAGACATTGTGTTTTATGTTCAATGTATGGAAGAACCAATTTTGAATGATTTAGGAAATGAAAATAAGTAGAATACCGTGATGTTTCATGTTGGTAGAAATATATCACTAAGAAAAAGAGTTCATAAGAAGTTACCTCTATGTTGTTATCAGTTAGAACATGGCCTATTATATTTCATTGTTTTGTCCTTACTTTTATAAAAACAAAATGAAGAAACAAGCAAAACAAAACAAAACCCAGACTCACAGATACAGGGAACAGAGTTGTAGTTGTAGGGGAGAAAGAGATTGGGGTAGAGGAACAGGGGTGCAAAAGGGATGAAGGGGGTCGAGAGATATAAACTGCCAGTTATAAAATAAATAAGTCATTAGGATATAAGGTACAGTATGGAACACAGTAAATGAAGTATTAACTTTGTATTCACCTTACATACACAGAGGCTAACTAGACTTACTGTCATGATTAGTTTGCAATGTATACAAATGTCGAATAACTATGTTGTACATATGAAACTAATATTGTATGTCAGTTATACTTAAATAAAAAAAAAAAAACAGGGGCGCCGGGTGGCTCAGATGGTTAAGCATCTGCCTTCGACTCAGGTCATGATCTCCAGGTCCTGTGATCGAGCCCCACTTCGGGCTCCCAGCTCAGCAGGGAGTGTTTCTCCCTCTGTCTTTCCCCCTGCTTGTGCTCTCTCTGTCTCAAATGAATAAATAAAATCTTTAAAATAAAACATTATATATTCTATATGTACATTGAGGACAATCATGTTTATAGCCCTTATAGTAATTAATAATAAGAAGAATTAATTTTGTAATGATAAAAGCCAAACCTAAGCTAAATACTGAAACATAAAGCAAGAATCAGAATACAGCCCTGAAAGAAGGTACATGACAAAGAAAATGAAGAGACATAAGAAATACATAAATTAGAAAGTGTGTGTGTGTATATATATATATAAAAGTGTGTGTGTGTGTGTAAGGTTAAGTGAAGAATTCCTGAAAAATAAAGTTTAATAATAAGTCACATAGCAATTTATATAAATCCTCATATATATTAAAGGAAGGCATTAACATATGTTCTCAAAATTGTTTATAAAGAATCATAATATGCATTTAACGCATTTATATTTCTTTATAACTTAAAGAATTGGAGTGACTTTTCTCATAGAACAAAGGTTAGAGGACTGTAATAAAAACAGAAATGAAAAATTTAAAAGTAATGGTAAGCGATCTCTTTATCTGTCAAAATTTCCAAGACTTTACTGATATTTCTAAAGCAAACTAGAATAGTGACATTGATTGCTCAGTATTTAGCCACAGAAAAACATGGGCCTAGATTAAATCTCCACACTGCCTCTCCCCAATGTGAGGATTAAATGAGATAACATATGTGTGGTGAATGGCAGATGATAAGCACATACTACATCAGCAATTAACAAAATTGTTACCATCATCCCCCCAACCCCTCATCAATCTCACCCAAATTCCTTAAACAACTTACAAAAATGATTTCCTTAAAAGTCTTTCATATGATTCTTCCAATGAATATTGGTTAAAATTAAATATTGGCATAGATATTTGTGTGACTTGGCAGAAAAATTCATAGCCCTAAGCCAAATAAATGATCAATTTTATGATAATTTAAAAGTAAATTCCCTGGAAATGTAATTATTATTTAATTATTTAATTTATTAATTTCAATGTTACCTGGGAGCAGATTTTAGTCTATACTTAGAGGAAGATATAAAACTGACATAATTGGAATTGCTTAATCTCATAAAAAGGACGAGGGCCTGTGGACCTAAATTAACCTGAAAATTGTAAAGGGAGACCTAATTAACAGTATCCTTGAAAACATTAGTCTTAAAATGAGAATTATTGGAAAATTAATATCTATGAACATTTTTTTCAAAGTAGATCTCATCAATTTAGGAATCTTTCCAACATTACTCATTACAAAAATATTTGTTTTATCCATGCCCCTCTCCTTTGAGAACTATAATTAGTTATATAGCATTATAACATATAATATGTAATATTGTATATTATAAAAACATTACATAATACATATTATAATAATATATTATGTTGTATATAACATTATATATAATAATAATAGTTACATACATTATATAATTTCACTTGAGATTGTTGCATAGCCTGCAGATGCTCTTTTCATATTTTGTATTCTATTTTTTGTCTTTTTGAATCGTTATTATTATTGAATTTTCAATTTCAATGTTTTCTTTTGCAAAGTCTAATAAATAATTAAATGCATCCAGTGAATTTTCCATCTCACGTTCTGAAGTTTTCATTTTTAGAATTTTACCTTTTTATCTCTCCATATTGCCACTCAACATTATGCAGTTTTCATTGTCTAGTCTCAACATTTTGAACATATACAATGTAGTAAAAATAATTGTTTTAATATCTCTGTCTTATAATTCTAACAGCTGCTTCAACACTGGCTCTATTTTGATTGATTGAATTTTCTCCTCATCTTGGGACTTATTTTCCTGTTTCTTGCCATGGCTGATCATTTTTATTGGATTTTAGAGATTATTATTTTATTTGGGGGGATGCTAGTTTGTATTCCTAAAAATAGTCTTATTTTAGGATGAATTTAAGTTACTTCAAAACCACTGGATTTTTTCTATAATACTTTCAGGATTTGTTACGGATTGATGGAACACCAATGAGTCTGGAGCTAATTATACGTCCTCATTGAGCTGATGCCCTGTGTATCGTGAGGTTTTACAGTCTGGGTGGAGGAAAAGAGGACTATTCACAAATGTCTTTGTCACCAGACACTGTTACCACTAATTAAATTCAAATGTATTTTCCCCCCTTTGAGTAGTTTCCTCACAGATGTATGGTGATCAT
This sequence comes from Leptonychotes weddellii, assembly GCF_054177405.1. Taxonomy (NCBI): domain Eukaryota; kingdom Metazoa; phylum Chordata; class Mammalia; order Carnivora; family Phocidae; genus Leptonychotes; species Leptonychotes weddellii. Next base: position 8,017,157 of record NC_138370.1, read on the forward strand.
TACACTGCTCAATTCTTGATGGAGATCTTCTTTGGAAGTATGATCATCTCATTCTCTACATTTCTCTCCTCCCTGGTGCTCTGTCCTAGGAACTCAAACCTTCTCAGTCTCCTTAGACTCTCAACTCCTACTACTCTACTGCAGGAGTCTACTAGGCTTCAAATGAGTTCCCCCACCCCACCTGGAAACTCTCTAGGGCAGTAAGCTGGGCAAACAGAGGACTTCACTTCAACTTGTTCTTGTCTCTGAGGAATCACTGGCTTTCATTTATTGATGTGTAGTGTCATGAAAAAGCAATGTTTTATATATTTTTCCCAGTTTTTGGGTGTTTCGTGAAGAAGACTAATTGTGTTCCCGGTTACGCCATATGGAAAAGAAACAAATATGTTCACTAGATTTTAATTGATAAATTTTCAAATCATATACTAAAATTAAAATTTAGGACTTATTTTGACAAGTTTAAATTAGGACAAATTTATTTAAAACTTTATAGCTTTGGTATAAAACTAAATTGTGCTTAAACTCTGAAATACACACTTACTTGTTTTAACAAAAAAATCTTAATTTATTGGAGACTTTGGGATGATTATTCCTTTCCTCATGAAACACATAGCTGCACTTTAACAATTTTATGATGAATAGCCTGCATTTCTGTAATCTTGTTTTCAAAGATAATTTTGATATTATATCTGTAACACAAATATATTTTTAGTTTTAATATTTGGGGGGAAATTTCAGAAAACTATATTATGAATGTGTTAAAGTCAATTTGTACTAATTGCCGGAACATTAACAGATATACCTATGTATAAATATTAAGTGACTGAATTCCCCAGATATAATGCTTTTTTCATATCAGAGTCATCTTATTTGGGATTTTTAAGCCAAACTGGAAATTATAAATATTGTAGAATTATGTATTCTAAATTCTTTTCTGCTTGTTAATTATTTTCTTAAAATACGCATATAAACATATATCAAAATATATATGTGATATATATGTATGCACAAATGTACATATAGATACAGATAGTCTGAATGTAACATGTTATATTTTAAACTGTGCTTTTTTTTTTTTTGTTCCCCAAATCTTGCATTAATGGTAAATATTGGTTTAATTCTCAAGGTATATTTTTTTAATGTGCCTAGAGAATTATACTACCTGATCTTTTGTAAGTAATGTAACCAATTAAATGAATGTGGCTTTGTTATAAACATTTCCAATATTGAGAGCATCAGAAATCCCATGACAGAATGTATCCATCCATCTAGTATTTGGCAAGTTACAATTTCCATTTATTCTTGTTTCCCTTTTGAGACATATATAGGAAATGAGCTTTTTACTTTGAATGAAACAGACTATTTTCTTGGTTGTATTTCTATTATGTTAATGAAATGTTTCATTAGTATATCCGTAGGGACTAAATGTGGCAATTAGTAGCAACAACAATGTGGATGTGAGAGTAAATAAATAAATAAATGTAAAAATTTTAATGCTATTTTCTTCAATAAAAATGACAGCACCCAGAGTCCCAAACCTCTTAGGATATAGCAGCTTTGTTTGTTTGTTTATTATTATGAAGTCATTTTAACGATACCTTTTCTAAAATAACCTGCGGACTTTTCTCTTAATGAAGCTATTGTTCTCTGAAAGGAGCATTCACATTAACTGAGCTGAATATATTTAAGTTCTTCCTTGGAGGGAGGAAATATCTTCCTCCTAAATCATCAGCATAATGAAATAAAAACATTTTACCATGAAATGAAGATAATTCAGCAACTTATATTCTCCCAAGAGTCAGACCAACATTGACACGTAATAAGCTAGATATTCTGAAGGAAGTAATACTGGTCTTGAATTAATGAGAATACAGCAATGTCAACATCAGTGTTCAACTTTACTGAAATACCATCCATCTATCAAGAAACACAGTGGGCAGAGTTCAATATGCCTCATGTATGAAAGAGAATATGAAGACTTAGGGGATAAGAGGAATTTTCAAGGCACAGAACAATTACTATTCTGGGTCACTAAGTGAAAAGCCAAAAGTGATATGAGATTTATGACATAAGCTAAAAACAGGAAAACATTTGCAGGACTAAGCATCAATATTTTCTTCAACTATGTGAAGCAATGAAAGAGAAATCTTGAAGAAAGATTTATACAAAACCTACTTCGAACATTAAACGGGCCAACGGTAATAGCAATGTTTTAATAATTCTATAAAAGATACACTTCAGGTAAAAGAAAGGCAAGGGAATCTACCACACATTCTGTCACCAAGTGATTTATTTTCCTGCTCCCAAACACTTATAAAAGGTTATAAATATACATCAGTTTAGTAAAGAAGGGAGTGGCCATTCACGAAACAAATCTTTAAGTAGGTCTTTTTGGAAAACACTCTCTGTGATGAAATGTACTGACAACAGCTTTAGCATACAAAACTGATGCATGTTATCATTCTGCTAACATTCGGTTATTACTGCTGTTTTGATAGATATGTAATTCTCTTGAATTATGAAACAAATTTTATGTCATGCAAAATAATGTCTGCTAGAAATAACCTAGTCATATTTTTAAAACTATTGCTATAGAATGGGCGACGAAATGCTTAACTGTAGTAACTCTACTAAATCACATAAGCAACTCAGCAGAGTATGGCCGAGAGGCTTTGTGCCTTCCTGGCACCCATCGCTTGATATCATATTTCCTCTCATTCGAGAGATCTATGGACAGAGACAGGAAAATAAAGGGAACTAGAGCAAGCTAAACTCATATCCTCCAGATTGCTTAACATAGGATTTTGGTTTGGTTTTGTTTTCACCTTTGGCACAAATTACAGAGATGAACAGGAAAAAAAAAATTACAGTTACATTATATTTCTCCCTTTTAGCTTCATTTCAAAGTTGTATGGTCTTAACACCACAGACAAGAGTCACATATGTGAGTACTCTGAGCTAGGACCTTTTTCCTTATCATAAAAGCACTGTAAAAAGATTCAGAGTCAGATTATTCCTAATAATAATGTGAAATTAAAAATAAGAGCTAATTCTTCTTCTATTTGCTACAGTTTGCATTAACAGATAATTAGATTTAAACAAAAGATTTTAATATACATTTTTAATATTTTTTATATCTTAATGTGTTATATAATAAAAACAAGGATTTAATACATAGGTATATATTAAAATCCTTTCTCAAATCTAATTTTCTGACAATATATCAGCAAATACACACAAACACATATCTGACTCTCCCATTAAATCTTTACTTATACTTCTCAGTGTCACTAAATCAGTGTAGTTTCATAATTTCCCTATGAGGGGAACATGGTTGGCTCAGTGGGTAGAGCATGTAACTCTTGGTTTTAGGGTTCTGAGTTCAAGCCCCATATTGAGCAAGGAGCCTACTTAAAACAAAAATAAATAAATAAAAATAAAAATTCCTTATGAGACAAGCATTAAAATCATCACTTTTTAACCTCAAAGTACTTACTTGAAAACCTCAAGTGACCCAGTTACTAAAAGGCTGAAATTAAACTTGAATCCAGGACTCCCGGTTTCGAGTGTGGGCTCTTTCCTTGTAAGCCAGGCAGCCACTTAGTGAATGTCACCTTCCAGAAATCCCACCCAGCAGACAGTGAGACATTTGAGCTAAGTGAGTTGTAAAGGATTCATGATATTTAATGTAATAGAGGGTTGAGAACATGGAAACATCAAATAACATGTGTGTCCTGGGAGATGAAAGTAATTCAGTATAGTCAGATTATGGGGTGATAGGAGATTGAGGTAGCAGAAGTGGGAGATAAAGGTTCTAGAAAAAAATGTGGTAAATATTATGAAAAGGCTTTTTATACTGTGCCATGTGAGCAGGGAAAGGTTAACCCTTTCTGGGGTTAGCTCTGAGGGGCTTAAACTCTGCATTTAGATGAAAGGACAAAGTCCTTTCCCTGGCCAGCTCCTGGCTGATGATCTGGGAACGTGGAATATTCTGTGTGAGAAGTTTTTTTTGCAAGCCTGCAGCCTTGGGCCATACTCTACCAGGGTGAACAGATAAATGTATCTTAACTATGTGATTTAAGGTGAATATTTTTGCTGTTAGGGTGAGGGGCTATCTAAGTAGCTGGTATCAGTCAAATGAGGCTTGCATACCAATGTGACTGATGCCAATAAAACTCTGGACAACAAGGCTCTGGTGAACTTTGCTGGCTGGCAACATTTTTGTGTTGTCACACTTCAGTGTTGTGGGAATTAAGTATGTCCCTATGGTTGCTCTTGGGCTTCATTCCTGTACCTTTTCCCTTGCTGATTTTAATCTGTAGACTTTCACTGTTAATAAACCATAATTGTGAGCATAACAGCCTTTCTGAGTCCTTCTAGTGAATCCCTGAGCCGGAGAGTGGTTTTGGAGATCTCCAGATTCACAGCACACTATGGAATTTGGATTTTATCCTATACACAACTGAAAATTACAGTAGTCTTTAAAGAAATAGAGGTTTATTTTCATTCATGCATTTAATAAATTACTATGAGTACCTTCAATGTATCAGACTTATTTTTTGGCTGTGGGAATTCTTCAATGTAGACAATAAATAAAATTTCTGGTTTCGATATCCACCTGAGACACATAACAGAGAACAAATTAATATCATATTCCAATATGATATCTATTTTATCAAAGTAAGTGGACTGTAGCTGGTTGGAGACGAGGTGGGACTAAAGAAGTTAGCTGGTAAAAAAGAGCAGTCACTTGTATTAGGCAAGAGAGTTTTGCTTGGCGTTTTGTGGATTGCACAGTATCGTTGTTTTCGTCTGTGCTTGGACAAAATTATAAAGTGGTCATTTTTGTTGTCTCACTCCATCATGGTTGCAGAGTGACTTTCTGATGTGGCTGTTCCATCAGATTGTTTATGTCCCCCAGGAAACTGCACAACCCAGCTGTGAGCGTCAGGCCAATTTGTAACAGCACTAAAGCCTACCTGTAAGTGCTGAGAGGTTTCATGTATCAGCACTGCTTTTTCCTTCTCAATGAAAACTATAAAATAGCCGGGTGTTACTTCCAAAGTGCTAGAACAGAAAAACTAAGACGCAGTATTCCAAACTCTGTGAAAGTCTCTCTCAAAATTGAAGCAAACTGAAAATTTCAGAAACACAATAACTTGGAAGAATTGTCTCCAATGGATCTACACTAAAATAAAATACCATTCAGCCTGAAGAAAACGATTCAAAATGGAAGCTGAAGACAAAGAATTAAAAGTAATATAAAGCATAAACATATAGATAAATCTAAATACAACTGTATAAAACAAGGAAGTTAATATCATGTGGAGAGATATACATTTATATATATGTAAATATAATATACACACACTTAAATTACAGGGTGGCAATAGATAATAAAATTAAAGTTTCTAAGATTATTTTCTTTTCTGAAAAGAGGTGAAAAATTTAAAATATCTCAAACTAAACTAAGGTAAGCTATACATTAAATAGAACACATTAAATACACATATCAGACTAAAATAAGCTAAGGTACGTGTTATTTATTGAAATAAAAAAATAGTAGGGGTCTTACTAGTAAACTAATAAAGTTGAGGAATAAATGATAAAAAAAATTGATCAAAAGAAGGCAAGGAAGTAGAGAAAAAGTAATATAGAAAATGGGACCAGTAGAAAACAAAGAGAAAGCTGAGTTAATTATAATATTAAGTACCAACAGACCAAATATTCCAACTGAAGGACAAAGATTGATACACACAGACGAGCACACACACACACCAACCATTTGTATAATGCTTTCAGAATGAAGACAATGTACATTAAAAAGTACATTAAAAAGGTATGCACGCATCACTAACCTAAGGAAACTAGTGTCTTTATACTAAAATAAAATACAGTATACATGAAGCCAGAAAGCATATCTAGAGGTAATGAAGGACACTTCGTAATGATGAGTCAATTCACTGTGGAAATATAACAACTTCATACTTCCATGCATACAACGTAATCTCAAACTGTATCCATAAACTCTTGAGGGAATATAAGTAACTAACATAAAACAGTATGAAAAGCAAATAAAAATTCGGTAAGGACATAAAAATTGGAATTGCACTGAGAAATGTGACCAAAACGATGACATAAATAGTAAACTCAATCCTGCAGCATTCACATGCCTGTCAAGTGCACGCAGAACATTTAGGAAACCTTTATGGCGTACGGCAGGCCATAAGGCAAGTTCTAATAATGATGAAGAATGAAATTGTAGTGAATATGTTCTCTTACCATGGTAGAATTAAGCCAGAAATTAAGAACAAAGCAATAATTTAAAAATCCCCAAAGTGTCTGGTAATTAGCAGTGCTTTTAAACATAACACACGTCTCAAAGAAGGAATCACAAAGGAAGTTGTGACACATATTGAAATCGAAGCATAAAAAGCATATGTATCTAAAGATGTGAGCGAGATTCATTAAAGGCTTTGTGTAGAAGAAAATTCATAGACATTATTGCATAATGGAAGAAAGACTGGAAATCTATGATTCAAGCATTTTTCTCAAGGTTAAAATATGAGAAATAATTTAAAAAAATAAAGGATAAATAATAAAGTAGAAAAATATATATGAGATAATTAAATCAAAGTTAGCTTTTTGAAAAGATTAATAGTCATATAATACAAAACCATCTTCCATAATATCAATAAAAACAAAACCAAAAAATAAACACCATCCCTCTCTCAAAGAAGTGCAGAAAGCATAATTTACAAATACCAGGAATAAGAACAGAGAACATTACTATAAATTTATTGCCATCAAAAGGATAATAAGATGATTATACGAACACATTTATGCTAAAAATAGTTGAAAAAGATGAAAAAAAAAAAAAAGAAAAAGAAAGAAAAAAAAAAACCCTAAACAAAATAATAGGATGTATCTTAATAACATCAATGCAATGACAGAAACTTCAAAGCAGTGACAGAAACAATAAAATGCTATATCATAAGCAAGCTGGGATTACTACAGAAATGCAGGATGAATTTAATATTCATGTATCAATTTGTAATTTACCATACTAATAGAAGTAAAAAAGGAACAGAATAGAAGTTAATGCAAACAGAAAAAATGTATTACATTTTCATTAGAGGTAGGAAAATGTCTATTTCATAAAATCCAACATACATTTCATAAAATTTCTTGTCCACCAAACAAAAGAAGAAAATTTCTCTATTAAAGGGACCACCAAAAATCCTACAGTAAACATGAGATTAAAAGCTTTCTTTATGAGATCAGAAATGACACTCTGATAGCCAGTATTACCACTTCTACTCTTCCATTATATATTATATATAATAATATTATTATATAATAACAATTTTATTTCTAAATTTATTTATTTCTAAATTTCTAAATTATTTATTTCTAAATAATAATTATTTCTAAATAATTAAGAAAAAATTAAGAAAAAACATAACTACCATTTAATAGCATCCAAAACACCACATTCTAGGTATAAGTTTAATGAAACTGCTACAAGACCCTTATACCAAAAATAACAGAAAGAGACAAGAAGACTCAAATAAATGGAAGGATACACTATGCTCATTATGTAAAAAACCAGTATTACAAAGGACACAATTTTACCCACGTTGATCTCTACATAACATGAAATCCCAATGACTATCCCATATATTTGCATATATATGGAATCTAACAAGATTATTTGTATAAAAATACAAAGTATCAGAAGAGCTAAGATTTTAAAAAAGGACCAGTATGGAGAACCTTGACTTCCAGACATCAGAACTTATTAGAAAGGTCAGTATTATGTAGGATGATAATAATTATATATATATTTACATATATATTTTTTTTTTTTTAAGACAAAACCCACCAATTTTAGGTGGGAACATGAAATAACAGGAGCTCTCATACACTGCTGATGGGAGTATAAATTTGGAGAATTCTTTTGATAGTGTTTAATAAAGCTGAAGATATACATCCCCTGCCACTGCATAATGAGCTTTATTGGACCTATTGATTTCATTGTGATGGCCCACCTTGACTTGTCCACACTGACCATACACTTGGACCCACACATTTCCTTCCTCTCATTCCTTTCCTATTTATACTTAATTAACTCTTGCTTATTTCCTTTCCTTTCAATACTGTTCTATTATTCTTCACTAAAGTATTTAAGACATGTCTGAAACATTTTCCACAGATTACCAACACCTTAATCTAAATAAAGCACATTAGGGAAAAAAAAAATCTTACTTTAATGTCAGAGATTTAACGGTAAAATTATGCTAGTTAGGATAGTGAGGCAGCATGCATATGAGTTAGAAGAAGAAGCATCAGCGTCAGGCCCCTTGGGGGACAAATCCTGATCCTAATATGTTATGATTAAGTGAATGTGGGAAAATTATTTAATCTATCAGTAGGACCTTCATTGGTATCTACATGAAAGTCTGGAGCAAACTGGTAAGAGTAGGTGATCCTCAGTAAAAAGTTTTATTTTTGGATGTGAGGGACATAGGTGTGCTCAAACTGTGAAACACATCCATCTGTACAATTATAATTTGTGTCCTTTCTTATAAGAAAAGTTTATTTAAAAATTAAAAAATAACTATGTTTCTCAGCATAAGGAGCTCATGCATTTTCATCATGTTCACTGCACTAAACTCCAGCTCTGTGGCATCTTCCTGTGCTTCAATTCAAGTTTCAAAATCTAGGAAGGAGAATCTGATCAGTTGCTCACAATTTGGAACAATTCCATTTCCAATTCTTACTTCCCAGTAGGATGGGAAGAGCTAATGTGATTAGCAGCACTAACAGAAACTTCTAACTGCTACATGATAGATTCAGTTCCTCAACGTTGCCTGGATGCTGAGGATTTTACCAAGAATAAATGGTAAACATGCCAGGTGGTTGAATGACAAGAAAGTCTCACAATCCTCAATGCTTACCAATAGACAACAGTTAGTTACTTTGTTATTACATCTAAAAAGTGGGGAAGTATGGCAAACAGTGGCAAAGAAACAAACTAGAATCTGGGAGAGATGAATGTAAATTTTATGGGAATACTCACAGACAGAAGGGTCAAAATGACCCACAGCTCTCCTAACATCTCAGCACTTCCTTCAGAGTGGTATATCAGAAACCAGAATGGAAAGTGCTCCAAGGGAACGATCTAACCTCCCTACCATTATATAAATTTAGAGGGAATTTGGAAAGAGAACAGAGAACACCCAACTGAGTAGTTATTATGTAACAAAGGTGCATGCCTGAACAGAGATAGGGACTTGTTAACCCAGAGTTTAAAGAGGTCTTGGGTTCTTCTATTGAGTTAATTCTGCAGATTTACCAAATTAGAAAATAGGAAAGAAAATTAGCCTCGGGAACACCCAGATTCATTTCTCCTCAGACCATCTTCTGTCCCTTGAGGGTTTATTGGATATACTTACACATTCCAATTGATGTCAGGTTGTATCAATTTCTACAACATTGCATGTAAGTGGAAAAATAGTAAGTTTTTTGCAGCTCTGTTCAGTTAGTAACTGACATATTAACATCACCATCACTTCTCTGATAAGCAACCCTCCTTTATAAGCAACTACCTCTAAACTCTTTTTCAACTTTTTCCTTACCCTTGGAGATATATATTTTATACATTTTTATTTAGTCATAAATGTCTCTATCATTTTTGTTAATTCATTTTAATATCAAAGTGATATATTTATAATGTTTTATACACTACATAATCTATCTCACACACTGTGCTAAAAAGTGAAAGTTTTTGCCCTTTCTCAAGTAGCTTTAACTTGTACTAAAAAAGGTGTTGTAATTTTTTTGAAGTATTTTCTAGTTTTTTTGGTACTTCTAAATATTTTTCATGGCCAAAATCCATAACTCTGTATTAAAATTGTGTATGTAATTAAAATATATATATATATATATAATATGTGTGTGTGTGTGTTGGTGCCTGGCTGGCTCAGTTGGGGGAGCATGAGACTCTTGACCTCGGGGCTATGAGTTTGAGGCCCACATTGGGCATAGAGATTACTTTAAAAAAATAAAATAAAATTATGAATTGTTTAAAACCTCATGGAGTCCTATATGTGATGCACAGATGTGACATTTGAAATATGCTATTTAAAATGCTTGAATCATTTATAATATAATTTTAAGGTATATTATAGAATTTCTGCCACAGTATAAAATAATCATAATCAATAACAAAATAATAATATAAGGACAACAATAAATGTTTATTGATTTTTGGTTTTCCCGCTTCCTATAGACTGAATGTTTGTGTCTTCCCAAAATTCCTATGTTGAAACCTAGCCCGCCAGAGTGATTGTATTTGGAGGTGGAGCCTTTGGGCAGTGATTAGGTTATGAGGGTAAAGCCTTCCTGAATGGGATTAGTATCCTTATAAATGAGAGCCAAGGAAACTCCCTTACCCCTTCTGCCTGTAAATCCACTGCAAGAACGTGGCCATCAATGAACCAGAAAGTGGGTTCTAACCAGACTCCAAATCTCCTGGTGCCTTAATCTTGAACTTCCAGCCTCCAGAACTGTGAGAAATAAACTTTAAACTCTAGTTTAAAGCCACCTCATCTGTGATATTTTTTTACGGAAACCAGAACAGATGAAGACAAGGCTTAGTTTTAAAGATTTTATTTTATTTTTTTATTTTTTTTTTAAAGATTTTATTTATTTATTTGAGAGAGAGAGAATGAGAGACAGAGAGCACGAGAGGGAAGAGGGCAGAGGGAGAAGCAGACCCCCTGCTGAGCAGGGAGCCTGATGTGGGACTCGATCCCGGGACTCCAGGATCATGACCTGAGCCGAAGGCAGCCGCCCAACCAACTGAGCCACCCAGGCACCCCAGTTTTAAAGATTTTAGTTGAGCATCTGATTTCATCTTCAAAATATGTATCTGAGCATTATTATTATGACCATTTAGTGAATAAGTGTGCTAAGAACTAGGACACTGATTAATTTGTTCAAGTTCACTTAATCAGAATATATTATAACCAGAATTTGACCACAAGATGCCTGAGTCTATTGCCTCTTCCCTTAACTAGTATGTATGCTATCTTCCTAACTATCTTAATTAGCACAGTTTTCGTGCCTAAGAGGGAAAAATGAGACTTCATTAAGTATTAACGGGAGGGGAATGAGGAGAAGGGAAGGTGTGGTTTCAAGGGTATCATCAGTAGAGGCAAGACAAGGTGGGCCATTATGATAAAACCAATAGATCCAATAAAGTCAAAGAGAAGCAAGGAAATGAGTCCAAGAAGTTTGTGGCCTGTCATCTTTCTCTGCTTCAGAAACATCCTCTGGGCTGGTCTGATTTTCAAGTCAATTAGAAAAAGAAAGATTAGCAGAGAAGAGAATAGTTTCTAACAATGAAAACAATGAACAAGAGAAGCATTACATTTTAGCAGGAATGAGATGGAGAGAGTTAAAGAAAACTAGGACAAAGAAAATGCAAACTCTAGGAATTGAAATGCTTAACTGCCAGGAGGGAAATGGTGTCCTAGGAGACAAATAGGCAGAATATAAGGCAAAGAAAGAAAGAGAGAAGCCTGGGGGCAGAGGAAAGAGCTTGTCTATCTTTGTAGAATAGAGAGTAGAGGAAAGACAGAGAAATTAGTACCTGATGTGAATAAAAAAAGAAAGCAAAGGAAAAGGGAAAATGATGTAACTGGAATTCTAAAAAATGACAATGAGAGAAGGGGATATATTTGAAGATCCAAATGAAAGCATATTTAAATATCGCAAAAAAGATTTATAAATAATTTGCATACAAAATTTAAAATAATTTTACCAGCTAATTTAACTTTTTTTTTAGGGGTGACCTAACATAAGGTGATAAAATACATGCTAGCTAATAAACAAAGGCAAATTCGCTATAGATAGGCATCTTCAATATGCCATGTGAATGACACTATTCAATAAAAGCTTAGTTTTCAAATAATAAGCCTTATTTTTTAATTGTAGAAAAATATACATAACATAAAAGTACTATCTTACCCATTTTTAAGTATATAGTTCTCTTGCATTAAGTGTATTCACACTGTTGTGCAACTTTCATCTCCTTCCATCTCCATAATTTTTTCATGCTGCAAAAATATGAGCTACGTTTAATTTTTACAAAATTTTATGCATAGGCACACCTATGTTATTTGAGGACTATAACTAAGATCCCCAGCCATTCATTAACTGGGCCTAATCCATTCCTGATACAGTTTCCTTCTATCTCCTACATAAATAATACTGATTTAATTCCCTTCAGATGCTATTTTTTTTTTTTACAATAAATGTTTCAATAAACAGAACTTAAAGTAAAAATTAGATATTCAGGTTAGAGAAATAATAAAAATTCCTTCTTATTTAAAACTAATACTTGACCAGTTGAAGAGCTATGGTAAAAAAATATCCATATGCTATGGTAAAAATCTATCCTGTGTATATCAAGTCCTGATACAACATTTCCATATGCCTTTGTCAAATTCTAGCAAATTCTTTGGAATTGCTAAAAAATAGCAGCAACAATAAAATTGTTGAAACATTTGAACTGAAGGGTTTTTTTTTAAGAAAAGGCAATACCATGGACTTTAAGTTAAATATTATGAATAGTATATTGATTTTCTCTATAAATGGGGCTTTTCTGCACATCGTAAGAACTGATTCTTTCCACATCTTCCCTTCAGCAAGGCTCAGTTTAGCTCAGGATTGTCTAAATATACCTATCATTTTGGATGAGATTTATCCAATTTTAGCACTGAATGCTTTTTTTTTCAAGTTAAAGTCTATAAATTATCTGCATGAACAGAATTTTGTTGATATTTTAACCAATATAAGACCATCTGACTTGGAAAATTTTAATTATTGTTTCTTATTTGGTATAAATGCTGTTTATGTAAGACATCTTACATTATTGTAAAACAGCAAATATAACCAGTAAACATAATCTTCATTATTCTTCACTGTGATCTCCATGTTAAAAAAGAACAGGTAACTCCCATCACCATACACTCCAATCCTGAGAATTTGAGTCTTTGTTCTATTCCTGAATTTGTAAGTGTAAGGAACTGCCTTAGTTTAACACTTGGATTTATTGAAACTACATTCACAAAACATTTACATCTCTTGGGAAACAAAGCATTATGAGGAATTACCATTTATGTTAATTATAGATATAAAAATACAATTATTTTAAGAACTTGTACTTTACACTAAGTGTATTATGTTAATATCAAAATTGATGTATTGTGTCCAAAAATATATTTCACTATTAACTTAGCAACCTACAACAAGAAAGCAGAAAACATTTTTACAAAAGATACTGTGGAAAGCTATTTCCCACTTGAATGAATTATAAATAACAGGGCTAATCTGTTACTAATACAATAAAGAAATAGATTCTAGATTAGCATTAAGGGATCACTGTATCAAGTTTTGAAGGATTTGCAAAGTGCCAAATTGTGCATGAATTAATCATAGCTATTCTTTCTAAGATTTATGAGTTGTGCTTCAAAAATTAAATCTAAAAATGTATTGAAAAGAAATATGTGGACAATTTTCTGAGTCACATTATATTAACTACTAGACTTAAAGAAAATAGACATTGGTCTTCCAGCTAGTTATATACAATTCTACAAAGAAAGAAAAGAATCAAAATGCACACAAATGTTTCAAATGTGCGTTCTACAATCCTAAGTAGTGAGAGACTTTAAACTCAATATATGTTAGGCATTTTTTTGAAAATACAACAGAAAAGTGTATATATACTGGATATATTAATAAATATCTGGCTACCCAAAATAACAAAGTTCCCATGCTTAATAAGAAGAAGTTATGAAATCTATTATGATACACTCTGGATGTATGGATCCTCTATAAAAAATAAGGCATTTTCATGAAATATTTATCTAAATGTAAAATAAATGCAGATATGTGTAAAGTTTAAAAACTAATAATTCTTGGGGCGCCTGGGTGGCTCATTCGGTTAAGCATCTGCCTTCAGCTCAGGTCATGAACCCGGGGTCCTGGGATCAAGCCCCACATCGGGCTCCCTGCTCCTTGGGAAGGCTGCTTCTCCCTCTCCCACTCCCCCTGCTTGTGTTCTCTATCTCCCTGTGTCTCTCTCTGTCAAATAAATAAATAAAATCTTAAAAAATAAAAAATAAATAAAAACTAATAATTCTTAAATACCTCAATACTAATTAGTTTACTGAGTATATCCTGTACACAAAGAGCTTAGATTTTAAATTTTTTCCATTCAGGCTTCATGTTGATTGCACTCTGTAGAAAGACACTGATGAAAGGACTTGATGTGTGAGTGCGTGTGTGTGCACGTATGTGTGTGTGTCTGTGTGTGTGGTTGGCAAGAGTCTTTCTGGCTTTTGTTCCTTTTTAAAATTTATTTTATTGAGTTTCACAGCTGTAAAGACACCTGTATTCTCCAGCTGATATTCTGGGCTTATAGTTCTGCAGTTACAGAATTTCATTTTTATTTTAAATGCCATCATCACCATTAATACGCCTGTAAGAAGATATTCCAATTCATTTTTTTTTCCAAGACAACATATGTCCTCATACATATTTTCAAAAACAACTACTTTATTGAACTTCAGCTTTTGTTTCACTAGAAAAATTACTATCTGAAATTCTTATCATTATGCTGGAAAATCTTTGTGGAGCTGCTCAAGGGACAACTGCATATAGACAAGTATTGTAATTTCTACAAAATAGAGAACGATCCATGTTCGATTAACATTGTAATATAAGACTACTTGTAAGAAACGACAGAAAAGACATTTTAATATTTGTAAAAATTATATTTCTTTTAATTCATTTGAATATGCTAAGCTTGCCATCTTAAAACAATAAAAAAATAGATAATGGAAAGAAAGTTTTCTCATTATTTACTTATTTCCCTTTCTCATTTTACTTACAAATGAAGATCATAAGAAAAATGCAAAATCTTTTTTTTTTAAAAGATTTTATTTATTTATTTGAGAGAGAGAGAATGAGAGACAGAGAGCATGAGAGGGAGGAGGGTCAGAGGGAGAAGCAGACTCCCTACCGAGCAGGGAGCCCGATGCGGGACTCGATCCTGGGACTCCAGGATCATGACCTGAGCCGAAGGCAGTCGCTTAACCAACTGAGTCACCCAGGCGCCCGAAAAATGCAAAATCTTAATTGAAGTATTATCTGTCTATAATGTACCAACTCTTTATGTGGAGTGTACTGTCATATATTTATTTTCTAACTATTGAAATATTCTATTATATAATAATTCAAAATAAGTTATACCAAAAATAAAATATTCTGTATAATAATATATCTGATGGAATCAGGCCATAATTATGTTTTAATAAAATAACATATTTAAATTTGTCATACAATTAATATAGTTGATATCTAAGGATTAGTGTCTTAGATTAATTTTCAAGCTCATTGTTCTTGAATAATCATACTGATTACCTGAATATTAACTATTACCATCTACCAGTAGTTCTGCAGTAGAACCGGTATTATGATAGTTTTCAATTCAAACTTAACGTTCTACCAATCATAAGGATGTACTATAACAATTTAATATTTATTTATAAACACACAGAAAACATAATATAAATGAGTATAGTTTTAATTTGTCATTAAATCCTCAATCTTTGAATATAAGTAATCCATTCATTATATACATAGAACCTTCCAATTCTCATTTGGTTTATCATAGGGCTCAGTAATTGTAACTGTTTTGCTTATAACTCACTGCAGTTAAACCCTGTTGACAATAAAACAGACAATGAATTGTGTGTAGAAAATTAAATGCATATAATCTTTTTCATTTATTTTTTTCTGTATGCCATCCATCTTTATTTTGTTAACTTTTTTCATTACACTGGTAGCTAATATCTTCTGATTATATTCCACACATCTTAATAAACAAGGCGTAGATGACCCATTAACTACAATGAATAGCAAAGGAATAAAATTGGTATTTATTTAATAACCACTATATCCTTAATGTGATATTGGATGATTTATTCCTATTGTATAAATTAATATTTAAGTTAATCTAGAGATTTTTATATTACTATTCTAGAAAGCTGATATTCATAAGGGTAATGTGACTTGCCCAGGGCCTCAAAATACCATTACACCATAGTGTCTGGACACACGGGCTAAACAATAATATCTCATATTAAAAAAAAAAAAAAGCCTAAAAGGGTGGATATGATACACATATATGGAGATATAGTTTTGATAAGAATAGATATCAAGAATGATATTATATAGTCAGCTGAAGTAATTAAATTTTAATGTAATGCCTTGAGCAATGAGACCAAACGCTGGTTAAAAGAAGAGTAAGTCGGGGCGCCTGGGTGGCTCAGATGGTTAAGCGTCTGCCTTCAGCTCAGGTCATGATCCCAGGGTCCCAGGATCATGCCCCACGTCGGGCTCCCTGCTCAGCGGGAAGCCTGCTTCTCCCTCTCCCACTCCCCCTGCTTGTGTCCCCTCTCTCTCTGTCTCTCTCTCTCTGTCAAATAAATAAATAAAATCTTTAAAAAAAAAAAAAAAGAAGAGTAAGTCATCTATGCTATTGTGTATGAGGTCATGAGAAATAGGTTTTCCCATTTTGTGCAAAGGCTTAGGACAAAGCATGAGCCTGGGGGCAAAATTAAAAGTAAAGACATGGGAGCACTAATTTGCCACCGTTCTTTATATGTAAAGAACTGATAGGATTTTTAATACTAGTTTGGTGTTTCTAGTAAAGTATGAATAATATTTACTTATAAGCATATAGGTAGTCACCCGTATAGAATTCCGGTTAGAAAGACTCTATCTCTAAATTCTAGACAATGAAGAAATGATCAGAGTCACTTACGTATAGCTGGATTTCTTTTCTAGTTGGATGATAAATGAAGTTTAGTAAATTGATGTATTCACTAAATTATCATTTAAAGCAATGGAAAGCAGAATTACCAAATTGCAGTTTTAACACATTTCTTAATGAGAAAGAATTAGAGTAAGAAAACATACAAAGGATAATAAGATAGATTTACTATTAAGGGAAATGAATCCATGACAATCTTATTTTTCAATCTGGAGTGAGATACCTAAAACTGTGTTTAGGCTAAAAACATGATCAGTAAGAATGTTGATGAGCAGTTGTTTGTTTGTTTGTTTAATTTGGCAAAAGAACACTTTAAGGAGCACGGCACTTGAAAGATAAATTACTTTTAAAATTTATTATCACAAAATTTATTATACTATAAATGTAGAATGTGAGAATTAAGGTATCTTATTTATCACAGGTGTCCCTTAAAATATCACTCTAAAATTTATGCTCTGAAATGCCTTGAGTAATACAGCAAATTCATTTTGGGTTACATGCCTATAAAACTCTATTTGGTTTGTTTCTTTTGTTTTGAGACTGAACCATTGATTATATATATTAGAATGATGAGCTATCTAAATAAGTAAATATTATTTACAATATAGATGCTATGTCATCTAAATCTTACATTACCAGTTTATTTCCAAAAATTCATTAGGCACTAAAAAAATGGAAAATTCTGCTGGTAAAAGTGTGGGGGGAAAAAGCATCTGTATGTTAACATAGAAGGAAGAAAAGTAATTTGCAAGTAAGACATTTAAAAATATATCCAAGAAGAAGTTAAGAAGTTGGCATTCTTGTTAATATTATAAGGTAATGAGTTTGAAAATTTATCATCATGCTGATAACTTGAAGTATTTAGGTGATTTCTGTAAGGACCAATAGTAGGTAAAAGGCTAAGAAATACTATTACCCCGTCAGTGTTCATTTTGACAACTCAATGTGGATGTCTCTCCATCACTTTATGAATTGTAAGGATTAATATAGGGCTTTGATTCCTTCTTGTCAATCTCTCATCTTTCTCTACCAATAAATTCAACTTTATTAAAAAATAGATGTGTTCTCCCAATCACTTGAACTTACGGGATTTTATTTTCTTTATTTTTTTGTTCCATTCTGTCAATTCTCTTCAGGGTCTTCGGTGGTTATTACTACTTTTTAACATTAATTATATTGATAGATTATACAGAAATGCTTTATATTGCTTACAGTTTTAAAATATTTTATACTTTCCCTTAAACACATTTCTGAAATTATTTATTTCAGTATCATCTAGAGAACCTACTTCACTTGCCAGCCAAGTCTATTATTTAAAGATCCAATATTTAACACTCTTGTCCGTTGAACACAGTTTCTTTGTCAACATTGAAAATATGATTATTCTGGGCACTCATCCCTTAAAGAAGGCTAAGATCTGTCATTACTTATTTCACCATGTATAACTCCTAAGACTAAGTTCAAAAAGTTAGAATCAAATTATTTCTAGAACTGTAAAAGAAAAACAGCCTTATTTTAAATTACGATATTCTAAACTCTAAACCTTTTGCATTTTTATCTATTTTGTGTTTAAATAATATTCACTGTGTTCATTTTCTAAGTATGTGTGAATACCCTGAGACCTTTTAGGCTTTCACTCTTATTTTTAAAGTTGTAATAAGATACACACACACACACACACACACATATAAAGACATACATATTTAAGAAATACATTATTTTCATAAGCAATACTCATTCTTTCATTCCTTATATATTTATTGACCACCTATAATGTACTGGATATTGTTCTAGGTACAGAGGTTATAACAGTAAACAAGATAAGCCTTGTTATCTTTATATTTTTCCTGAGAAGTTTTTAGTACTTTATTTTTTGGTATATAATTTTGTTTGGTCTTATAATGCCATTAATAACCTCAAGCTTAAGCTAAGGTCTTTAACTTATATTTCTTTCCCTTTAACTATACCATCTTTCATGATATATCTTTTTGAAAAATATATCAAATAAATTTAGTTTTTAAGGCCAAGGAAAGAACAATCTCATTGCATATACCTACAAAAATTAATAGTGGTGCAAAAATTATGCACAGCCAGCAAAATTGGCAAAATTAATGTGCTGATCCTAACCAGATTTACAAAAATGCAAATACTGCAGTTTTTATCTCACGGTTTAAAGAGATAAATTTCAAGAAAAGAGCAATACTTTTTTTCTTTATAAAAGTAATAGTAAGCTTAAATCATTCTTAATACTAAAATATTTGTAACAGCATAATATAAAGAAACTATTTCTTGGCGACTATGTTTTCTTCCAGGAGATACACATTTTCCAAATATGTTTGACTTAAGAAAAATTACATTTTTATGTTTATAGGACCACTATTGTTCACATTATTTATAAATACTACTGAACTTATAAATGGGAGCATATATTTTCCAACAATGCATTTTACAAATTAACTATTTAATGCTTATTAATTTACTTTTACTTGTGTATGAAATAGGGAATCTAATGGTAAAACTGATCACAAAAAAAAAAACTGGTTACAGATTAGAATTTAAAGTACTGATGTATTAAACATGCTATGAGAATATTTTAAAGAAAGCCTGTTCTTTATACCAAAACAATAAATCAAATAGCTAGGCTAAACCTCATGATTAGTAATATAGGAGGGGCTGGACTGTGCTATAAAAGGCAGAATTCATTTTCACTAAGAAAGAAGGAAAACAAGTATCTCCTTTAAAGTTTATAGTCATATGAGGAGGATACTTCCTTTTATGTTTATAGTTAGAAAAAGTGTTTTCTTATAATTCACTACACAATTTTGTACCTAAAGGAACTTTTTAAATACAAAACTTGGTAGAGATCATAACAAGATTAATATTTTTAAAAATTATCCAGAAAAAGTAAAAGAGCAATAATATGCAATGTATATGATATAATATTAAACACCAAGGGGTGAGAGTTTTTCTTCCTCTGACAATAAAATTTGTGAGATTGGTAATACAAAACTTGTGTTTTGAGAAGCGTCTGCTCAAGAAGTAAAAGAGAACAAAACAATATAAAAAAAGTAAAAGAAAAATCATAATACTCAAAAATCTTTAAGTGAAGATAGGCTAACATTAAACTTGTTATCAGGTACATAGAAAGTGGAGGGAGGAGATAAAGATTAGAACATATCTGGCAGGTAGGTAGCAGCTGAGGTAGTTGCATAAATGAAGGGCTGCATAAAGATTTTCTGCCTGGAGTATTATCCGAGATGGTAAAGCTGAAATATGGTCATATCCATATCCATATCAATAATTTACATATTACATTAAGTACATTAATTATAAGTGGTCTAAATGTACAAGAAATATATATATTAAACATATTAACTAAAAGTGGTCAAAGCATATGAATAAGATTCAGAAACTAAGAGAATGATTTAAAAAAGAAAATGAGCCAACTATATGCCGTCTACAAGCAAGTAACTTAAAATGAGATGGAAAACTGCATAACAATATCTTTCAAGAACTTAGATTAAAAGTAAAAACAGGAGAGCTTTCTACCATGCAAACATCAATCAAGAGTAAGGTAAAGTAGTTATATTAATATCAGGTAAAGTAGATTTCAGAGGAAAGTAAATTACAAACAATTCATATAAAGTGAGCAAATCGCCAAGAGGACATAGAAATCTTGATGAACTAAACTATAGAGCTCCAAATACATGAAACAAAAACGATGGAACTGAAAGGAAAAATTTAAAAATATAAATGTATTTATATATATTTATATATACTTCAACAGTTTCTCAGTACCAGATAGAATTAATAGACAGAAAATTAGCAAATATACAGAAGAGCTAAATACCATCAACCAGGTGAATCTCATTGATATTTATAGAACTCTCCACTTAACAATAAAATAAGCAGTTTTTTTTTTTTTCCCAAGGGCACATGGAACATTTACTAAGGCAGACTATATTCCAGGTCTTTCATCAAAAATAATTAAATGAAAAAAAAAAGAAAGACAATCATACAAAATGTGTTCTCAGACCATATAAAATTAAATTAGGAATTAATACAAAATAATAAGATGAAAATAACCAGAAACATGAAATTAAGCAATAAGCTTCTAAGTAATTTGTGTGTCAGAGGAAATTAGGATATACCTTGAATTAAACAAAAATCAAAATATAGCATATAAATATTTGTGGAACATAACCAAATGGAATTCTTAAAAGGGTAATTATAGTGTTATATTAGAAAAGGAAAAAGTGCTTAAAATGATAATCTATTTTTCCCCTGGAATAAATTAGAAAAGAGAGAACAAATTGTGCCCAAATATAGTTAAATAATTTAATAAATGTAAAAGCAGAAATCAATAAAATTTAAAAAATAATGGAAAATTCAGAGTTCAATATATTTATTTGAAAAGATCAATAAAATTTATAAACTTCTTAGCAAGACTGATAAAGCAAAAAAGAAAAATAAAGACACAAATTATGAAAATGAAGAATAAAAAAGATGTATCATTAGAGATCCTGCAGCCATTAAGTAGATACTAATGAATGCTAATGCTAATATATTGCTATAAAGAATTCTATGCACTCTCAAAATTCACTCCAGTTGAAATATAACCTGATTATAACTATTAGGTAAACCAAACTACTAGCTTGTGCAGAAAAATATCTGGACAATTTTTGGATTGGAAGACCATTCAAATATTTTGAGAAGAAATAATTCCTATTCTATATAATTGTTTCTGGAAAGCAGAAAAGAACACCCCTTGACTCATTTAATACTAAAAGAAGAAAAGAAAAAGAACTACACACCAATATCCCTCATGAATTTAGACACAGGCAAAAAAGTTGTCAACAAATGTTAGAAAATTTAATTCACAAGTATATAAAAGAACCAGTATACCATAACCAAGTGGGACTTATTCTAGGAATACAAGGCCCGTTTAATATTTGAAAATTAACCAGTATAACCCATCCTAATAACAGTCTAAAGAAAAATACACATGGTTCGTATGTACACCTAATATTAAATTTAATGGGTAGAGAATTAATAATTTTCTGTTAAGATCAGGGACAAGACAAGAATATCCTGTCTTACCACTTGTATTCAACATAGGGATGGAAATCTTAGCAAGTGCAGTAAGGAAATAAAGAGCATTCAGATTTAAAGGAAGAAGTAAGACTCTATTATATACAACATGATTCTCTATGTAGAAAATTCAAAGGAATCTACAGAAGGCTCCCAGAAATAAGAAGTAAGTTTAATATGGTTGCAAGATAACCAGTCAGTACACAAAAATCAATTTTATTTCCATATATTAGCAATGTACAAGTGGAAATAAAAACTTCAAAAAATAGCTCTTATATTAGCCCCAGCAAAAATTAAATGCTTATGTATAAATCTAGCAAATGATCTCTAACATCTATGTACTAAAATCTACAAAAAGCTGATAAAGAAATTGAGAGGTATACTATGTTCTTGGAATGGAAGACTCATCATCTTAGAAATGTTAATTCTTCCCAAATGGATCTATTGATGTAATACAATATAATATTCTAATCAAATGTGATACATTTTGTTTTGTTAGCCAGATAAATTTATTTTAAAACATATATGGAGGGGCAAGGATCAAGATAAAACAATTTTGAAGAAAAAAGAATGAAATTAGATATAAAGCTTTAAAATAAAGGTATAGCAATCAAAATGCTGTGGTACTGGGAAAAAGATAAATAGATCAATGGAACAGAATGAAGAGTCCATAAAAAGATCTGTGCAAATATAACATTTGGTTTTTAATAAAATACCTATGAAATTTAATTCTAGAAGGGTAATATTATTAATAAATGGTATTGGGACAATTGATCCAAAAAAACAAAAAACATCAACATGAGCCTCATAACTTATCTGTATATTAACTCAAAAGGAACCAAAGATCTAAATGTTAAAAGTAAAGTTAAAACTGTTAGAGAAAATAAAAATCAGACAAAATCTTTACAAACTAAGGTTAACTTAAGACTTCTTAGTTTGACACCAAAAGAACAATTAATTAAAAAAAAATAAATTGGCTCCATCAAAATAATAATAATTTTAAAATATATATTTTGCTCTCTGAAAGACACTGTTAAGAGATGAAAAGACAAGTTTCAAATTGGGAGAAAATATTTGGAAATCATATGTCTGACAAAGGAACTGAATCCAGAATATACAGAACTTTGCATTGTTATTAAATATCCTTTAGTAAAGGATTTTAGATAATCACAACAATTAGATTTACAAATTTACATAATTTGTTTATGCTATGTAAATGAATCTGCAGATAATTCCAAATGGAATAGTATTTCAAGAAAGAATGATTTCAGAAAAATCCCATTTTAATATGTTTTGAGATATCCCGAGAAATTTCTAAAATTAAACTTCAAAATGTGGCATGCATTAAAATGCACACTCAAATTGCCAAATATTTTATAGACCTTATTTACCAATCTTATGTGAAAATATTCCTTTCTCCCAACCTTTCTGTGAGATAATTCTAGATCTTAGGCAAGATTTAGCACCAGCTCACATGCAAAATACATACATATTTTTTCTTTTGTTAGAAAAGAAGAGGCCACTTTCTTTCATCCAGCTCCTATTTTATTCCTGTACTGAAATCTTTGTTCTTCCTTTATTCTAAGATTCTAGGTTATTTTACTGTGTGTACTAAAGTTAGAGATTGATCTCCCACACTCATAATTAGGAGTTTCAAGGAAATCTTGAGAAATTCCACTTTTGAGAAATGTTTTTTATGGCTGATATGAAAATTCCCTAAAGACTTTAGATAAACTCATTGCTTTCCCCATCTAACTTTTTAATGATTTATTTAATTTATTTTAGAGAGAGAGTGGTGCGCAAGGGGCAGAGGGCGAAAGAGACAGAGAATCTTAAGCCTACTCTCCGCTGTGCTGGGAGTACTATGCTGGGCTTGATACCAGGACCCTGAGATCATGACCTGACCTGAAATTGAGAATCAAAGGCTTAACCAACTGAACCATGCAGACACCCCTACCCATCTAACTATTCAAAGAGATGAATCAAAATCATAAGAATTTAAAAGTTAACAGGTATTTTCTTCTAAATTCAGAGGTTTTTGTTTTAATTTTTTTTTTTTTTTACTTTTGTTTTTTTGTAGAGAGGTAGAAGGCAAGTTTGCAGTGGAGTAATTTTCCTGAATTTCCCAGATAATCAAAATTAACTTAGCAATTACATATGTTTTCATTTTAAAGTATATTTCTGGACATTATTTTTGCCACAGTTATGATGTTTCTTATAAGAACTGCTGTTGGATTTTTAATTTGTTTGAAATCATACTTATAATAGGGTCTGCATTCAATGGATATCTGAAAAAATGCTCTTTTCCCCAAAACTCTCAAAGTTTTTCTCCATTTCATGACATTTGCCTTTTATATATGCACTATCTTTCAATGTTATTAAAGTAAAAACTCTGAACTTACTTCCTAGTTACATGAAAACATTGATTTAGTGCCTTGTAAAGAATATATAACCAGTGTAGATAAAGTTGTAGGATGACTAATGATATCACTGTAACATTATCTTGTTTTTACTGGCAAAAAAATTTTTACTTCACACACTCAGAGACAGATATCCAATGCTTCCTTGTTGCTTCTTATACAAACTTGACAGTTAAAAATACTGATAGCATGGTTGTATTTCATAATCTTCACTGCTTTTCTGAACTGCGGTATATATAAACACTTTTCATGGAAGTAATCAGTAAGTCAGGAAAACTAGTGATGTGTTTGAAGCAGCATGTAGGTTATGATACTAAATTGCTATTTTTTATAATAGTTTTTGCATAGACTCTTGCCATAGAGGTGTTTTTTTCTGAAGGAGTTAAAATGTGTGTGTGCATTTTGCAAAATTAATGTTTTTGTTTTTTTTTAAGATTTTATTATTTATCTGAGAGAGAGGGGGATAGAGCACAAGCAGGGGGAGCAGCAGAGAGGGAGAAGCAGGCTCCCCGCTGAGCAGGGAGCCCGTCGCGGGGCTCGATCCCAGGACCCAGGGATCACGACCCGAGCCGAAGGCAGACGCCTAACCGACTGAGCCACCCAGGCGCCCCACAAAATTAATGTTTTTAAGGGAAAAATGAACATTAATTATTATAGTAATGCAACAAGTATTTCTAAGGCTCTTCCAAAGGTGAAATGTACTCACTATAACATTGTGAATCAGCAATTTTACCTTTAAAAAGAAAAAGTAAATCCTTCTTTTAGAGCATTATATTTGAACCTAAGACCTATAGGAGGAAATAGGAAACTTTTTAGTAGATTATGTCATAGTTTGATTAGTTTGGTTCTATACTTTAAAGCCTAATGTGTTTATGAAGATTGGAAACTTAGTTGAGAAAACCAATGACTATGCTTTCAATCAGAGTAGTTATAAGTGGTCAATCTTAGTATTTGAAATTCCATGTGAATGAGATATTGTTAAAGGCAAATTAACCATTTTCATGATCTCTGAACTTAGTTTCCTAAGTGGATTTAGTGACAGAAACCTCTTGAGAAAAACATCATTAACACTTTGTGAGGCATTAAAATTACATAAAACAGTAGTAGGGAAAATTACTTTGTATAGTAATACTAAGAGGAAACATACTAATTAGTAGCTTCTGCTCACTTTTTTTTCTTTTAAAAAAGCAAAATAGTCCATCCTTGGCCTAACAATCAAAATTCTATCTTCTTTACTGAGATATAACATTGCATAAGTTCAAGATGTGTGACATGTTGATTTGATACACTTATATACTGTAAAATGATTATCATTGTGGCATTAGCCAATATCTCCACACCTCACATCCTCATATAATTACCATTTCTTTCTTTTCTTTCTTCCTTCCTACCTTTCTTTCTTTCTTTTTCTTTCTTTCTTTCTTTCTTTTTCTTTCTTTCTTTCTTTCTTTCTTTCTTTCTTTCTTTCTTTCTTTCTTTCTTTCTTTTTTTCTTTCTTTCCTTCTTTCTTTCTTTCTCTTTCTTCTTTCTTTTCTTTCTTTTTCTTTCTTTCTTTCTTTTCTTTCTCTCATTTCTGCTTTCTTTTGCTTTCTTTCTTTCTTTCTCTCTCCCTTTCTCTCTTTCTCTCTTTCTTTCTGTGAGGACAGAACATTCAAGATTTACTCTTAGCAACTTTCTAGCATCTAATACAGTATTAACTATAATCAGTATACTGTACATTAGATTCCCAAAACTTACTCATCTTGTAACTGAATGTTTGTACCTTTTGATCAGGTATCAGGTGATCTCATTGTAGTTTTGATTTGCATTTCCCTGATAATTAGTGAGGTTGAGCATCTTTTCATGTATCTGTTGGCCATTTGTAAATCTTCTTTGGAAAAATGTGTATTCAATTCCTCTGACCATTTTTTAATTGGATTGTTTGTTTTCTTGTTACTGAGTTGTATGAGTTCTTTACATATTTTGGCTAATAACACCTTACCAGATATATGATTTACAAACATTCTCTTTCATTCCATAGGTTGTCTCTGCATTTTTTCTATTTAAGTTTTTTTGCTATGCAGAAGTTTCTTTTTAGTTTGACATAATCTCATTTATTAATTTTTGCTTTTGCTGCTTGTGCTTTTCCTGCCATATTAAAAAATCACTGACAAGACCAATGTCAAGGGGCTTTTCCCCTATGTTTTTTCCTAGGAGTTTCATGATTTCATGTCTTATGGTTAAGTCTTTAATCCATATTGAGTTAATTTTTTCAAGTGGTGTAAGATAAGGATCCAATTTCATTCTTCCACATGTGATTATCCAGTTTTCCCAACACAATTTATTGAGGAAATGTTCCTTTCCCCATTGAATATTCTTGGCTTCCTTGTCAAATATTAGTTGACTGTATGTGTGAGGGTTCATTTCTGGGCTCTGGATTCTGTTCCACTGGTCTATGTGTCTATTTTAATGCCCGTGCTACACTGTTTTGATTACTGTAGCTTTGTAGTATAGTTTCAAATCAGGAAATATGCCTCTGGTTTTGTTCTTCTTTCTCAGAATTGCTTTGGCTGTTAGGGGTCTTGGTGATTCCGTACAGCATTTAGAATTATCTTTTTCTATTTCTGTAAAAAAGTATCATTGGAATGTTGATAGGGATTGCACAGGTGATTTTGGGAAGTAGGAATATTTTTTTTAAAGATTTTATCTATTTATTTGAGAGAAAGTATGTGAGAGAGAGAGAGAGAGAGCGTGAGCTGGAGGTGTGGGGAGCAGAAGGAGAGGAAGAAACAGACTCTCCCCTGAGCAGAGAGCTGGATGCAGGGTTTGATCCCAGGACCCTGGGATCATGACCTGAGCTAAAGGCAGATGCTTAACCAACTGATTGAGCAACCCAGGCACCCCGGTAGTATGAACATTTTAACAATATTAATTCTTCTGATCAGTGAACATGGGATTTCTTTCCATTTACTTGTATATTTAATTACTCTCATCACTGCCTTATAGTTTTCATTGTATAGATTTTTACCTTCTTGGTTAAATTTAATTCCATCTTTTATAAGTGGGATCCCTGGGTGGCTCAGTCAGTTAAGCATCTGCCTTCAGCTCAGGTCATGATCCCAGGATCAGGGGATCCCATCCTGCATCAGGCTCCTTGCTCAGTGGGGAGCCTGCTTATCCCTCTGCTTGCCGCTCCCCCTGCTTGCGTGCTTCTCTCTCTCAATCTCTTTCTCTGACAAATAAATAAATAAAATCTTTAAAAAAATAAATAAATAAAAATGATTATTATACCCAACATATGCACACATACAAACATGTACACACACTCACAAAATAAGAGGCAAAAGCCAGGAGATAATAAATTGGAGGAAAATAAAAAGTAATGGCATAAAATAAAATTCCTACCAAAACTAACAGGTTTATTTTCTTTTTAATTTCCTAATAATCATTCATTGGAGCAAAGGATTTCAATTTGGACTCTCTGAACCTCTTTTACTACACTTGCAAAAAAAAATGTATTTCTGCCTCCTTATGTCCCAGCATTATTTGAGAGAATCAAATGAGTTAATAATATGAAAACTCTGAAACACTAGTCAAATGCAAAACAGTATTGTAATCTTTTAGAAACAAGGATGACATTGTATATGAAATGGGTAGAGGGCTTATTATTAACTTTCATATTGGTAAAGTCTTTCATAATCTTCTTGGTAACCACCATATAGTCTTATAAACATAAATACAAAATTCAGTTGTAGAAAATGATAATTTCATTCATTCATTTATATATAGATACTAATAAACAGTCCATTGTGGGCCAATAAAGTTTGCTGATATAGATTGGACAAAATCTCACAAGATGCAATACGTGATGTTTTCTGTAAATGCTCTAAACAAAACATTCAGGAATACAATTTAAAGTGATACTATTTAGAGAAGAGCCAGTGGAATTTGTAAAATGTGCTCCAATGTACTGTTTGATAAATCAATGATTCATAAATAGGTAAGAGCAGTACCAAGATTTTTGTTACTACTTTAAAGTTTTTGTTAGTATTTCATTAAAAGATTGCCTAAAGATGACCTTAAAATTACCTTCCCAAATCATACTCAATAGCTCACATAAAAAAGTGAATAAACGGGCACCTGGGTGGCTCAGTCGTTGGGCATCTGCCTTTGGCTCGGGTCACAATCTCCGGGTCCTGGGATTGAGCCCGGCGTCGGGCTCCCTGCTCTGCCGGAGGCCTGCTTCTCCCTCTCCCATTCCCCCTGTTTGTGTTCCCTCTCTCGCTGTCTCTCTCTCTGTCAAATAAATAAAAAAATTTAAAAAAATTATAAAAAAATTAAAAATCTGAATAAACAGTTTTGCTAGGTTGGGAATAAAAAAAGAAAATCCAGTCCATGAAATAGTTTTCAAGGTACAAGTTACTAAAATTGCTGGTGTGACTATAATTTAAATTGTATTAAAAAGTTAACATTAAACATTAAGTGTCTTACAGTTAATGTATCACAATATATTAAATATATTAAACATTAAAATGTTTTCCTTTTAAGATTTCTAAGTTATATCTGAAGTGTTGTGCATTTCCTCGTTTTTAAGTACTGCTATTCTACAAGTACAAAGAGAAAGCTTTGGATTGCTACATTCATATAATCCATGTTCTTTTAAAAATCAAAGTCATTATAAGAAGATAGTGTCTAAATTTGAGCAGCATCTGTCAAATGGGATTATGTGAAGGATTAAGAATCTAAGAAATGGATGTTTCTAGGCTGGTCATCAGAAACGATTTACTGCTTCTACTGCCATCTCCAGTAATGTAATCACAAAAATGTCATGATAAAGTCATAATCTCTACTCAATAAGTCAAGCCCAGGAACCTTATGATGAGTGAAATTTAAACCCTTTGAAACTTTGGTTTTAATATCCTTCCCATAACTACTTGGAAGTTTTATTTTTTTCTTATTAGTAAAAACTATCATTAGTAAGTCATTATTATATAATGCACAAAATACTGTGTATCAACCATCCCTGAATTTTATTATTCTTTAATTCATGGGAAGGTATTGAGAAATTGAGCTCTACTTAACATGTACATATACATACACATATCCATACATATGCATGTATACACATACATTTTAATATATGTGCATATGTTTGTGCATATACATGCATATGAATGAAGCGATACTAATAATTAACCAAAATGTGTAAATTATTCTATGTTAAAATATCAACTTCTATTTCATCAATATTTCAGATGTTTGTTCACTTGACAAAGAAGTAAAAAGGCAAGTTGAAGGCAAACTTTAAAATCAGATGGATCTATTCCAATTCCAGCTTTGTTACTTATTAGCTAAAATATTTTCAAAAGGAAAGTTTAATTTCTCTGAGCTTTAGATTTCTCACTTATAGTATTAGAATAATTATTTATATTTTCCCCATCAGGTAACTGTAATTTTGGAATATGACATATAGGACACCTACTACATGAGTGACACATGCTCATAATATTAGTGACAACATGCCTACTTACTTATACTTCCATTCTACCAAATAAGTAATATAACATTGATGTTAGTGGGAAAAGAATGTTCAAACATTTACTTTCACCTATTCTTTTTGGGTTTCAGTCCCTTCATGTCAACAAACAACTCTGCTAAGGTGCACAGTGATCTCCATGGCCTTTAATGCATTTGATCTATAGCTGAATGTTATTTTCTAAATCTTGTTTCTGTCCTTCCATGTCTTTTATGACACAATCACCTTTTTTTTTATTTTGCTATTTATAAATTCTTTTTGCATCATTTTATACCCACTATTAAAATATCTCATGGGCACTCTTGAGTATATAAAAAATCAAATTCATTGGCTTTCTTCAGAAATGTGAAATTGCAGATTACCTTATTTTTTTATGAAATCACTATTATCCCTCCAAAACCAGTGAAATTGCAGATCACCTTATTTTTTTATGAAATCACTATTATCCCTCCAAAACCAGAGCCTCCATTTCTATCACCCCTTTTCTCCAGTCCATCATCAATTTCGACTTTCATATCTCTTGACATGTGTCGAAAACTTTGACCTCTCTCTATTTCCATCACCTCCATCTAATCCAAATATATATGTATTTTTTCTATTGTGACTGGTGCAG
This sequence comes from Leptonychotes weddellii, assembly GCF_054177405.1. Taxonomy (NCBI): domain Eukaryota; kingdom Metazoa; phylum Chordata; class Mammalia; order Carnivora; family Phocidae; genus Leptonychotes; species Leptonychotes weddellii. The sequence continues at coordinate 8,047,705 of NC_138370.1, forward strand.
TAACAGTTTAGCTGAATTGCCTCCATTCTCTCTGGTTCTCTTCTACCCTCCACATGTAACAACGTAGTTGGTTTTTGTTTTGTTTTGTTTTGTTTTAAATTCAATTTAACTAACATATACTGCATTATTAGTTTCAGGGTTAGACTTTAGTGGTTCATGAGTTGTATATAATACCCAGTGCTCATTCCATCAAGTGCCCTCCTTAATACCCATCAACCAGTTATCTCATTCCTCCACCCACCTCCCCTCTAGCAACCCTCAGTTTTTTTTTTAAGATGTTATTTATTTATTTGAGAAAGAGAGAGAGAGACACAGAGAGAGAGAGAGAGAGAATGAGTGGGGGGAGGGGCAGAGGGAGAGGGAGAAGCAGACTCTCTGCTAAGCAGGGAGCCCAATGTGGGGCTCGATCCCAAGACCTGGGGATCATGACCTGAGCCAAAGGCAGACACTTAACCAACTGAGCCACCCAGGCGCCCCCCCTCAGTGTGTTTCTTACAGTTAAGAGTCTCTTATGGTTTGCCTCCCTCTCTGTAATGACAGAGTTTATCCATAAAGAAAAATAAATTTTCCGCCCCATCTAACAAACATTTACAGGCTTCCCATTGTTCTTAACATAGTCATTAAATTTCTCATCATGGTCTGCCAGGCAATGTATGCCTTTTCTTCCACCCCATCCTATCACTACACACATGTCCTTTTTATATGATCCCCACTTCCTCTCTCAATCCTTCCCTGAATCTCCATCATTTCCCAATTGTATTATCTCATGACATCATATACTTTTCCTTCATGGCATTTATTACAGCTGAAATTTCCATTTCCATTTACTTTCATCTTGAGTTTAAGTCAGGCACCAGCTGCCTTCACTTGTCATTTTTTCCAAAGTGTCTAATAACATGTTTGGGACATTTTAGATAGTCCATAAATATTTGATAAATAAATTTAAATGAATAAATGAAATAGCACAACATGAAGGATGGAGCAAAATCCTAGCTGATTTCATGGGAAATTCAATATAGACTATTGATGAATAACGGTAGCATTCTACTTTACTATTGAATTATTTATACCAATCCATGAATTTCTGTAAACCCACCCCACTATAATCACAGAGTATTCCTAGGTTAACTGCATGGGTAGCATGTTGATAGAACTGAGCCCGGGTGGCTCAGTTGGTTAAGTGACTGCCTTCGCTCAGGTCATGATCCTGGAGTCCCAGGATCGAGTCCCGCATCGGGCTCCCTGCTCGGCAGGGAGTCTGCTTCTCCCTCTGACCCTCCCCCCCTCTCATGTGCTTGCTCTCTCTCATTCTCTCTCTCTCAAATAAAAATTTAAAAAATCTTTAAAAAAAAAAAAGAACTTAAGGGAGTATTGCCAATTGGGAGGAAATATGAACTTCCTCTATTTTTAGAATTGGAGCATAAATGATACAAAACGACCACAATGTAGGACAAAAGAGATCTTTAATCAAACCCAAGTTAAAATTCTAATAAGTTCGTAGAAAAGAGAAATGACCAAAAGATCTTTATGAGAAAGAACAGTTACTATTGATTATACTTTATAGATAAAGAGATGTAATGAAATTCTATAAGAGCTGTAACTAAATTCATAATGGTGTGACAAGGGCAATATATGCCCTGGGTGAGTGTGGACTTCCCAAAAACCACTATTGCCCATCATCATACAATGATAAAACTAGTTGAGGGTGTGGAGCAACTTGTGGATATGAAATTATTATAACTTATTGGTCATAAATCTAAATTGTCATAAACCTCCCATCTTTTCTCCATTTTATCATTCATCCATTGTCAATTTCCATTGTATTCCCTTAATGTCATTGATACTGATTTCCACAAGTGGATTATTCCATAGTCAGCACTAGTATCCAGTAGATAAACTAAATGTTTCTACCACAAAGGGACTTATATCAAAGTTAATTCAACTTACCTTATATATATTTTTTCAAATTCAGCTAACTGGTTTATTCCAATTATAATTTATTCAGAGATTATAAGCCTAAAATTTCTATACTTAACATCTTTTCATAGGAGAAATCAAGTAGATATTAAAGTGTAATGCAATTATATTTGTATTTTTCTACATAATTCAGGTTAGCATTATCCTAAATTACAGTCCTTTGTAAGACAAGTTATTATACTTTGAACTATAAAAATGAAGAATACATAGTAATAAAAGTTACAATTCTTATCAGTTTCTTTAGAATGTCCAAGTTCTGTTTATCTTTTACCTCACCTGGGCATACTCTAGCACATATCCAACATATCCCTTCAGAATTCTTACTCTTTTTTTGTTACTATTTCAGCCAATATTATGCATAACTGAATCATACACCCATTTTCCCTATAGACATAAGGAATTTATTTTATATACATTAGTTTTGGTTAAGCATTCTATGTGGCCTGTCCTTGTTATCATCATAATCAATAAGAAAACTAATATGTTCAAAATATGATTTTATAAAATATTACACCCACTACTTTAGTTGATCTCACTGAATGCTCAGTCCTTTACACTTACATATTCTATCAATTGATCAGTGTTTTAAGACTATTTTTTTTTTCCTTCCTTGTCAAGCCAGTATCCAGCTGTATTTTCTCCAATACTTCAACTACCATAGCTCATTAATGGACAATCTCACATGTTTTGTAAAATCTCATACTGAATCAAACCAATCATTTGATCCTATGCTTATATGTCAACATAGGCCAAGGCTTTTGAAGGAAAAAAAAAAATCACAGCAGTATAGATTTTATGTCATCACACACAGTTCTTCAAAATCAACTGCAATCTAAAAACTAACTGCAAATCAATTCCTTGAATCACCTGTTTGTTCGAAGAGTAACTCCTCTGGACTATACTCATCATTACCACTACTTTCCTTTCGAGAAATACCCATAGTTTCTGCTTTTGTGAGCCTTTCACAGCTATTTACTATATATCCTATCCCATCCATTCTTACAGTTAAAAATGGATTTAAAGGGTCATTAATTCTATCCACCATTTCTTTTACTCTTCTAAAAAACACTTACCCTCTTGAATATGAAAATATAATGAAAGAACTATCTATATTTGATCTCTCCACTCTCTAGTCTTTATTTTCTCATTTTGGAACTGACCTGACTGATGAACTCTTCAACTCTATAGTGGATGCCACAGTGCTCTGCTCCAGTTCCTCTCTAGAACCAAAGAACTCATTCTCTCCATTGTCGAGGAGACTCCTGCTGAATCCTCACAGTTGAGTGCCTTTCTAGGAATCGCCTTCTTTTTTTTTTTTTTTTTAAGATTTTTATTTATTTATTGAGAGAGATAGTGATAGAGAGAGAGCATGAGAGGGGGAGAGTCAGAGGGAGAGGCAGACTCCCCGCTGAGCAGGGAGCCCGATGCGGGACTTGATCCCGGGACTCCAGGATCATGACCTGAGCCGAAGGCAGTCGCTTAAACAACTGAGCCACACAGGCGCCCCTGGGAATCGCCTTCTGACAAAGGAACTGCCTTTCCCAATGTTAAACCTTCTTGCTGAAAGGGGCTTACATCCAATTGACTGGAGCAGCTTTTAATGTTCCTGACTCCCTTGCCTGAATTGAAGACAACTGTGAAAGGCCACCCCAGCGCTAAAGCTCCTGAGGTCTTTGCTATTACATTCAATAAGTGGATCTGAGCATCACAAGGGATGTGCTGTAAGAAATTCCATGGTTCATTACCCAATCTTCTCTGCCACACTCCCAGCTAAAGACAGAGGCACTGATTCCTCAGCTTCCGGGAAGTTGTTTGTTGATGGTTCAAAGCTGAGTCCCTCCCCAGGAACTGCCTCCAGCCAAAGATTAGGCCCCCTCCCTGGGACTAGTCCACCTCTAAGGAAAGAGGAAAAAAGGCCAATTCCCTCAATTTAGATAATGCTGAAGGGTCATACCATCTCTAGATCTCCAACAGAATTAAAAATTTCCTCCATGTAAATCTTCCATCAATGCCTTACAGTCCACAACTTTCTGAAGAAATATCTCCATCTCAGAGCCTATTTTCTGGGGCAACCACCCAATAAAATTCAAACTCCAGTCAGTGATCAATGATAACTGTATTATTCATTATCATACATACACCAAGCACTATACTGATCTGCTGTTTGACAGTCACTATTCTAGAAATGGGGGAAAAGTGCTAATTATGCACATTTTCTGCTTTCCAAGTATATGCAACAGTGACAGAAACAGGAAAATATGAGTGTTAGACACTGGGTGAAGTACACTGGTAGAGATGTTTCTTAAAAGGGATTTTATGCCAAATCTGCCTGAAAATGTGGAAAAGAGTACAGAAAAGTTGTAAGAAGAGGAAAAAATCCAAATGGAATCCTTAGAGATGAATAATATGCAATATTATGAAGTATTGCAATATATAGAAAGCATCTTGATCAATGTTGAAGGGTATATTTCTCACTAAATATTGTCTGAAAAGTACCTTCTTGGGCAAAAATTATGTTTTCAACTCATAGGCTGTATCAAATACTATTCAAATTTTTAAGCATTACATTTATAAAGAGTAAATGATAAATAATTAAGAAAATAACATGGAATATTTATGTTGTATCTAAATGGGGATGTACTTTTCCATTATATACCTAATATATTAATTCATGAAGAAAAGGATAAACACATCTGACTATTTAAAAAAATTAAAGAAAAAATAAAAAAATAAAAAAATTAAAGAAACTTCTGGACATCAAATTATAAGAAAATAGTGTGATATTAATACTACATATTTTAAGCTCTGTAATAACTCATGTAAATACTTACGAAAAAACATCATGTCCCCTTGATTTTACATGGTAACTGGAAGAAAAGACAATTTAAAAAAGAAGAAGAAATAACAGATAAATAATAAACAAAAATATTCAGCCTCATATTTATTAGATTATAAATACATTCATGAAGCACCTTATGAGGAGCTGACCACATGCTAGTTACATGTGTGAATTATCAAAATTCAATAGTGAAGAGATAATCACTCTCTCTACTTAGATATTATTTTTAATCTAGTGGGAAAACTGGCAAAAAGTAAATAAACAAACATGAATCCATAGGGCACAAATCCATATACTTATGCAATTATATTCAATTATGTTGTCATTTATTAATGAAAGAAGAAAACAGAGATCTCTATCAAAATTGTGATATTTCTCTGAAGATGTTATAGGAAATGAATAAAAGACCATAACAATGGTAAACCTTGAATTCTACCTTAAGGAAATTAGCAAGAAGGAGAAGAAAGCGACATGAAACAGCAGGAATGGGTTTGCTTATACTCTGGATGCTTTGGTGAAGTATAACAATGTTTAGATTGAAATTAAGAAATAGAATTAAAAGTGCAAAAACAGGTTTTATTCAGAGTGTAAAATATTAGAATTGAAAGTATTTACCAAAAACAAAAACAAAAACACAGAACTCAAGGAAATGTTTGGAGGTGATGTATATGTTTAATATCATGATCCTGCTGATTCCATCACAGGTATACGAATATATTCAAACTCATGAAGATGTCTCAATTAAATGTGTGCAATATTTTGTATATCAATTACATCTCAAACCTAAAAGGTGAAAAAGAAAAAAAGGTACTGGAGGAAACCAAGTTTAATTTTTATTTTAATTAAATGTATGTATAGGGCGCCTGGGTGGCTCAGTTGGTTAAGCGACTGCCTTCGGCTCAGGTCATGATCCTGGAGTCCCGGGATCGAGTCCCACATCGGGCTCCCTGCTCAGCGGGGAGTCTGCTTCTCCCTCTGACCCTCCCCACTCTCATGTGCTCTCTCTCATTCCCTCTCTCAAATAAATAAATAAAATCTTTAAAAAAAAATGTATGTATAAACAATATATGTATGTAAAGTAATAAACATCACTGGTTAAACCTATCTTAGCTTAGCTGATTTAAAAAGATTCTATCCAAGTTGTTTCTAAATTTAATCTAATCTAGAGTTAAATCAAAAGTTCTTATTCTTGATTTTTCTTCTTTTAGTAACTTAATAGATAGGCTGTTTCAAAAAATAAGTTGTAAAACAAATTGCAAACTGTAGCTGTTAAAATTAAAAATAAAGAATTTAAGTGAAATTAGATATTTGCTAGGAGATCAGTTATGCCTCATTAAGTAAATCTAAATTGTATTTATCCATTTATCTACTATGAAGCAAGGAAATCTTATCTCTGCAAAATCTAATACTTCTATTTAATTGCATGTAGAAGAAAGAGAAGTGATGGTACTAGGAAAAAAAGGTATTTCCTTCTCTGGAAGTATTTCTTTGCTACTTTATCTATTATGATAGAATGAATTATTAAAGGGTCTTATAGTCTTTTTTTAAATGGAAAATATCTGATTTTTTTCTTATGAAAATATCCCCAACCCTCCCATACAAATTAAAATTTTTCTCACAGAAGTACCTAATTAAATAAATATTTTAGGGGCTCCTGGGTGGCTCAGTCGTTAAGCATCTGCCTTCGGCTCAGGTCATGATCCCAGAGGCCTGGGATCAAGCCCCACATCGGTCTCCCTGCTTGGTAGGAAGCCTGCTTCTCCCTCTCCCACTCTCTCTGCTTGTGTTCCCTCTCTAGCTGTCTCTCTCTCTCTCTGTCAAATAAATAAATAAATAAATAAATAAATCTTTGAAAAAAATTTAAAAACCTATTTTAAAATATGAATTGCATTAGAAGTAATTTTTTTTAAATGTCCAAAAATTATTCCCCAATTTTTATCCACTTGCTTTGCTTTACCCAAAGTACAAATAATACCGGGATTTTTTTAAAGCATATGATTGCTTTATTTATATTATAACAAATATTTGTTACACACACACACACACACACACACATATATATTACTTTATTATTTGAGAAAATTACAAATGTGGTCTCATACTCAATGCATTTTTCTATAACTTATTTTTGTTAATTGGCATTATTTTTAATTGCCGTATTTCATTTGACTGTGACCATGCTCCTTGAAGACTCCTATTGATGGCAATTTGAGTTGCTTCATATGTTTATTTTAAAGAATAATACTGCAATAACCTTGTTTTGTAAATGTTCCCAGGTGAACATTTGATAGATTTTCCTCAGTATACATACAGTGATGACTGGGTATTTTGTGTTCTATTTTATAACTGTTGGGTCTTTTGAAAATAATGCAAATTGTTTTCCAAATAGTTGTGCCAATCTACATTTCTTCCAGCAGTGACTATGAGTTATAATGTCTCCACATCTTCAATAGCACTTGGTTTTCCAAGACTTAATTTCTGTGTCTGGTATCATTCTAATTTTTATAGTGTCTTTTGAGTTTTACTTAAGAAAAACTTATCTACTTTAAAAGTATACATTTTTATTTTAGTACAGTCTTAGAATTATAAAGTTGTAAAGATAATATAGAGTTCTTATATAACCCCCAAATAGTATCCTCTATTATTAATATATTATTATTGTATACCTATCACAATTAATAAACAAATATTGATGCATTATTATTTTTTTTTATT
>NC_138370.1:8055735-8072935 GCF_054177405.1 Leptonychotes weddellii
AAACAAAAAAATACTGACATTTAAAGCTTAAAGTAATCATCCCAAGGGAATATAGCAAATGAAGAACATCTAGATAAATCTGAAAAAAAAAAATCTATGTAAATTTGATAAGAAATTTGAGAGTCTGTGGTATTTGAACCAAGACTGCTCCCTGGCTCCCACTCCTAGCGCCAGACTACCACAGTCAAGAATACAGAGTTCCCTCTCCCCTCCTACTCCCAGTTGAAGGGCTTTCTTTCTAGAAGAGCAAGACATCAGATTTTCTCATCCTGCCCCACCTACCTATTGTTGAAGCTAAGTCTTGAGCAACTTTGGTTGACAATGGAAGATCTTTATTCTACCTTGATCTAGAAAACAGAGGCTTGGCCTTGGGTACAGTGAGCTAAGAAGACCAGGACCTTACTGTACAGAAACAATAAAGCTTTGGCAGGGAAAAAAAAAGTGGTGGGGGGCCCTGATAACACTAACTCTAGCTCATAAAGCAGTGATTCCAAACCAGAAAAGGCAAGCTGAGGGATCTTCAAGATGCTATCCTACCTTTCACAGAGTGCTCAGTCCCTAGGGCTGGGTTTTCATTCTGTCACTCAGAGAGAAACTTGCCACTGTGCTTAATCACAGTTCTAGAGCACTGGGTCAGAGATTTTACCAGGGGAGACAAGTAGACCAATACACAGATGCTTCCTAATCTCTTCACAGAGACTGACTTCATTTGAAATAGATTCTGGATAATCTCAAAGTCGAAAGATACTCTGAAGAACAGTGGAGGCTGTAATGAAAGAGAATTAGGAATAGATTTAATATACAAGCTAAACTGTAGGCAGTCTAGTTTGAGAAGAGAATTGAGAAATAATGTTGCTGGGAGGAGCCCTACTGGGATCAGAACAAATACAAAACACTACCTCAAAATATTCTTTCGGGATGCCTGGGTGGCTCAGTTGGTTAAGTATCTGCCTTCTGCTCAGGTCATGCATGATCCCAGGGTCCTGGGATCAAGTCCAGAATCGGGCTCCCTGATCAGTGGGGAGCCTGCTTCTCCCTCTGCCTGCCGCTCCCCCTGCTTGTATTCTTGTGCTCTCTTTCTTTCTCGGACAAATAAAAATCTTTAAAAAAATATTCTTTCATAAAAGCCACAATTTGGGTTGGCTTGTAGAGGAATTTATGCCCCTAGGATATTGTTTAAAACAATTGTGCAATTAACAGGCAATTAGTGGAGTTTAACAGTTTGGTGTGTTCATGGAAACAGAGAAAAGAGATCCCTAGGAATAGCAGGGAATTTCCTCAACCTGATGTAGTCATCTACGAAAAACCCATAGCTAACTTCATTCTTAAGAGTGAGAGCCTAGATGCCTTCCTCAAGATAGGAGACACAAAAGGGATATCAACTCTCACCAACTCTATTCAACGTTGTACTAGATGTTCTAGTGAGGGCAATTTGGCAACAGATAGAAATTAAAGCCATTCATATTGGAAAGACAGAAGTAATTGTATCTAAATTAACGGTTACATAATCTTATATATAGAACATTGTAACTATTGTACTAAAAAATCTATTAGAATAAACAAGTTCAGCAACTTTGCAGTATAATAGATCAATATACAAAAATCAATTGCATTCTATATATTTGCAACTCAATTTGCAATAACATCAAAAAGAATAAGATACTGCAGAATATATTTAACAAAAGAACAAAAACTTATTCTTTTAAAACTATAAAACCTTGTTGAAATAAATTAAAGAAAATCTAAGTAATTGGGAAAACATTCCATTTTCATTGATTGGAAGACTTAACATTGTTAACATGATAATATTCCTTACCCTGATCTAGGGATTCAACACAGTCCCTCTCAGAATCCCAGCTGCCATTTCTTGCAGAAATTGAAAAGCTGATTTCAAAATTCATATGGAATTGTAAAGGATCCAGAATAGCCAAAACAATCTTGAAAAAGAATAAAGTAGGAGGATTCACACTTCCTGATTTAAAAACTTACTACAAAACAATAATCATCAAGACAGTTTGGTATTTGCACAAGGATATACATATAAATCGATGGAATGGAAGCGAAAGTACAGAAATAAACCTAAACATCAATTGTTAAATGATATTTGACAAGGGTGGCAAGACCATTCAATGGTGAAAGAGTACTATCTTCAACAAATAGTTTGGGGACAACTAGATATCCAAAGCCAAAAGAAAGAAGTCAAATCCGCAACTCTAACATCATCACACTGCATTCTGCCTTGTACTTATGGGTTTGGTTTTTTGGGGGGAGGAGAGTGGATTTTATGGCTACTTTTATGACTAACTCACAGACTTTCTTAAATTTATCAAATATATATTAAAAATATATATTCTGCAATTACTGAGTTTAGGAATTCATATTTTATTAAATCCATCTTGTCAATTGTACTCTTTGATTCTACGTGGCATTTGTGGATGTCTTTGTGCATACGCTAATATGTATGCCCCAGGGGTTAATTATGTGTGAAAGTTATTTTCAAATCTCTCATTATATTTACTCATTTCTTAATTTCTTCATGTATTTCTATCAATTTTCAATTTATATATCTTGAATATCTGTTATGAGGTGCATAAAAGATAAATTATTTTCATTTGTTTGTATTTACATGATATATTTTGTTTGTACTTTTAATAACACAGATCTTTTTATTTATATTTAGTCACTTTTTAAAAAATATCATGCAAATGGACTTTTTTAAATCTATTCTGTCAATGTAAATTTAGTAAATTTAGAATACTATATATTTTCTTTTATTTTATATAGTATTGCATTTGAAATTTTTCTAAACTCAAATTTTGAACTTCCTGTTTGTCCTATGCTTCTTATATTGCTTTTCTCAGGTTTTCTCTTCAATTGAGCTCTTTTTCTCATTTTATTTTTTATATTCATTGCCTTGAAACATATATATTCTGTTTATATTCTGTAGCTGCAATGCATACTTAAACTGGATCAGTCAGGGTTCAATGACTGAAACTGAAACCATCCGAAGTGTATTAAGGAGTGAAAGACATTTAATATGAAAACTCAGTGCTTATAAAATTATTGAGACATTGGAGAAATATTCTCCAGTGGCTGTCACTGGAACTCTTGTAAAAATAACTCATGCCATTGTGTAGTGGTTCTCCCAGATTCAGGAAACCATCACACTAAAGTCACCAGCACCACTCCTGCAATTATCCCTGGACATTCATGAATATGGAATAGTGGATCCAGCCACTAGCTAGCAGAGACAGAAAAAAGCAATAAGAAATTGGCATTTCTGTATTTCCAAACTTTAGTTGCTGCATCTTAATGATAAAACCCAATGTGTGTCAAGGACTCAAGCTGCAAAGAATCCAAGATATAGTTTCTAGATTTTCATCCTCTATGTGATGGAAAGAAGTGGACTGGAAAGAAGACAAAGTGCAAATCAATCATATCCTCTACAGCCAATTTAACTACTTAATATCCAATTCATTTTGCAGCTCCGTCTTTTAAAAAAATACAGCAACAACATTAGCCTGTATAATATAATTTAAATATTGTTATTGCAAAATAAAACATCTTTGCTCTGTCTCCAAAAAGATAAGCTGCAGCCTCATCAGTCACTCTACTTGTCTTGTTTCAATAGTCACATTTACATTTAACATTCATTCTAAATGTGAAATATTGATAGATTCTTTGACTCATGGGGACTTGGTGATACCATTCTACCTGGACCCAATTACATACCAAAAACTGATTCTCAATTTTTCTCCTTTGCCAAAGAAGTCTGAGCTTTATTTGAACATTTCTTGTTTTTTTCAATGAGATTATCCTCAGGGCCAATGTTGTCATTTGTCCAGCAATGTAATATTACCTAGATATTCCTTCCAGAAAAGGGTTGCACAAGATATTGAGGCTAGAAATAAGTCTAACTTCTTTCTATCATTTAAGGTTAACCACCAGTGATATTTGCATATTAGTGCAAATTGCTTAATATATCAAGAAGTCATTTCTTTGATTTAGACTCTTTTTCGTTTTATGCTTTGCTGCATTTTGCACTGAAATGAACTTGTTTTAGACACTGGATAAAAGAGTGAAATCAACATTTTCACTTAATACTGATCTCTACTGTGATAATTTTGGCCACTTGCTACTTCAGTATTCTTGAGTCTAGTGGCCATGTGACTCACTCTGGCCATTGAGACACACATACTTTCTAGTGGGAGGTTTTTAGAATGTGTTTCTTTCTTTCCCCCAGCCCCTCCTAAACAAGGCATACATAGATGGTACAGTCCTTTTCCTCTGTCTTTCTGTCTTGAAAATGAGTGTGTTTTTTGTTTGGAGCAGAAAGCAATCATCTTGTGAACAAAAAGTAACAAGCATGGGGAATAAAGCCATCACACTTTGTATGAGGGAGAATACAGTGAGAGACAAAGACTGGCATCTTTGATCAGCTGAATTGATGTAAGCTACATTTACTTCTAAACTTGGTGTTATGTGAGGAAAAAAATACTTATTTTTTTAAGCTACAGCAAGCTGGATTTTCTGTTACTTGAGTCACAACACATTCTTCACTGAACCAAAGCCTAAATAAATTGGCTTAGTAGATCTACATATGTAAATGTTTATTTATATCTTTTAAGAATTTTTAAATAAAAGCCAAGCATGAATTTGCATTTTAGAATCAGTACCCACATTCTCTCAATAAACTATGAATATGTACATGTTCAATACTCCTACCTTTTATAATGGATGGCTAGATACTGAAGTGAGATGCTTCTAATGTAAGTTTCAAGAACTCCTCTGGTTTATTTTTGTTATTGATTGAAGTTGCATTAATACTTTTTCCATAAGTTATACATTTATTATATATTTCCTTAATTTTTCTTGCTGAATTTAGTAAAATGTGTAATTTACGTAAGACAAAAAAAAATTTTTAGAGTAAGAAAACTGTCTTTTTCATAAGTTTAAAAGCCATACATATATATATATGTATATATATATATGTAAAAATATCTATTTTTGCTACATAAATAAAGATGCATTGTGGGGAAATTTTTGTATAAGACATTGACAGGATCATTACAATGAGATGAAACATTTGGGGACTTTTATGGGTTGAATGCATGAAGTCCTGATGCCTAGTACCTCAGAATGTGACCTTATTTGGAGAGAGGGTAATTGTAAATACAATTAGTTCAGATGATGTCATACTGGAATAGTGTGAGCCTTTTTATTTTAAGATTGTATTTATTTATTTGAGAGAGAAAGAAAGAGCACAAGGGACAGAGGGGAGGGACAGAGGGAAAGGGAGAAGCAGACTCCCCACTGAGCAAGGAGCCCAATGTGGGCTCATCCCAGGACCCTGGGATCATGACCTGAGCAGACACTTAACTGACAACCATCCAGGCGCCCCAAGGGTGAGCCTTTAATCCAATATTATCAGTGTCTTTATAAAAAGAGAAGAGGAACAGAGAGGAAAATACATGTGATGACAAGGAGATACACAAAGGGAAGATAGCCATATGAAGATGAAGGCAGAATTATGTTGCCATAAACCAAGAAACACTTGGGGCTACTGGAAGATAGATGAGGCAAAAAAGGATCCTCCTCTAGAAGCATAAGAAGGAACATCCCCCTGCCAACAGCTTGATTTTTGACTTCCAGCCTCCAAAATTATGAGAGAATAAATATTTGTTTTTTTAAGGCATCTATTTTGTAGTATTTTGTTACAGCAGCCTTGGAAAACTCAGGACCTTAGAAGGGACAGAGTACATTTTGCCTGTGGGAGGGATGCCAGTGATTGGGAACAAGGAGGATGAGAGTAATAAGTAGTCACTAAGATGTCCCAGTGATCCTCACCTCATAAGAGTGTATAGGTCTCACCATTTGAATGTGAGCTGGATTTAGTGACTTGCTTCTTCTTCTTCTTTTTTTTTTTTAATGTATTTATTTGAGAGAGAGAGAGAGAGCATGCAAGCTTGAGTGGGGGAGGGGCAGAGGAAGAGAATCTCAAGCTGACTCCCTGCTGAGTATAGATCCCGATGTGGGGCTCCATCGCAAAACACTGAGATCATGACCTGAGCCCAAATCAAGAGTCTGATGTTTCACCGACTGAGCCACCCAGATGCCCCTAGTGACTTGCTACTAACAAATGTACTATATAAATGATAGGGTGTTAATTCTGAGGTTAGATCATAAAAGACTGCAGCTTCAACCTTGGACTTCTCTTTCTCTCTCTCTCTGTCTCTCTCTTGTTCTCTCAGATCTTTTACCATAGGAGAATCCAGCTGACATTTTGTGAGATGGTCCAGTGGAGAGACTAAAGCCAGCCAAAAACCATGTGAGAGGATTTGAAAGTGATTCCACTTGAGTTGAGCTTTCATATGAGTCCACGGTCCTGAAGAGTAGCTTGCAACTTTTGAGAAGTCTTCAGCTAGAGGCACACAGCTAATCAATACCCAGATTCTTGACTCATACAAACCAGGTGTTAACAAATGATTGTTGTTTTAAATCACAAAATTTGGGCTAATTCATTAGACAGCAATAGATAACTAACACAATTGGTAACCAGAAACTGAACTAAAAGATGATTTCTGTTATATACCCAAAGCAGGACTGTTATATTTGGCCCCTCTTCACCCCATTGGTGAGAAAGAGATCACTACTTTAAGGTTATAAGCATGAATGAACACCATAGTCAACACTAGAGAAATGAGAACAATGACAGTTTTATAACTGCACATAGTCAGCCTGGAAGAGGCTCATCCCGGAGGCTACATCTAGCAGACCACAAGAGGAAACTCACAGGTCTGGCTCAGGAGGGTCGAAAGGAAAAAGAAAGGCTCCCTACAGGCAAGAAACTTGCTGAAAGAGCACTCCAGGTAGGATGGTAACCTCAAGATGAGTGCAGACCCTCTCAGGTACAATGTGGAGCATACACTCCTGCCAGGTGCCAAACTGATGTTCCATATCCCAGTTAGGAAAACTGAACCAGGAGCTTTCCTTCATCATGAGCCCATCATCACTACCCACAGTAGATGGATGCCTCCCAAGGATCTTTAACCCTCTACTCTGGGACCCACCAGTTATCTGAATGGGGGTGGGTGAGAGGCTTATTGCTGTCAAGATGCTGCCTTTGAATGGCTGCTCACCAGAGGCATAGTGATGTTTCCAGCCTATGTGGATGGAACACCATTGTTTGCATGGAGATGCCACAGATTTCAACTGCCCAATCCAGCCCTCCCCATGCTCACATCCAGGCCTCTGTCGGGGGTGCAGGACAACAGCTCTCATTGCATAAGGGATCGAGAGGAAAGCCCTGGCAGGCAAGTTGAGCTGCTGATAAGTCATCCTGCAGTGATGGCAGAAAGAGAGACTGCAGGTCAGCTGATTCTCCACACCTCCACTGTCCCTCCTGACTTCCACCTGACTTCATACACAAAACGCAAATTCAAACTGCAAGACATCAAGGGCAGATCATTAAAACCCAAGCCTGGGGCTCTATGAAACTGCCCTAGCAGCACAACCATGAAGTTGGCCCTGGCCAAGTGTCAATAACCAAGGGTCCAATTCACAGTATTACATAGTACAGGAGGAGGACAAGGAGCCCTCTGGTCACCAAGCAGGCAAGGTGATGGCTCTAGGAAAATCCATAAGAAAAAGGGAGGGACAGCTGGACAGTAGGCAAAAGAATAATGCCTTTATGTATTTGGCCTTAGGGATGCTAGACTTTACCTATTAAAATGAGCAAGTCATCAAAGACCACTCGCAGTGGCAGGAAAGAGACCCTTTATGTGAAAATCTAAATTGTTTATCGTGGGTCACACCCAGGTTGATAGAGCTCACTGCAACTGTACATATGTCAGAAAGACTTTTTGAATGATATAAGAATAGGATTGATAAGGATGTATAAACACTATCTCGCAGTAAATTTTAGTGATTTAATCCTTCTTATATTTCCAAAGAGCACTGGAGTTGTAGGCTGCCAAAATGCTTCAGGATGTCTTAGAGGTGCATATTACTGATGACAGATAGTAACATAATCCGCACATCCAACTGGAATATTTTTCAGATTTCTGTTTTAGTAGCACCCTATTCCAAATGTTACCACACCATGCCTCCATGACAAGAACACCAGCAAAGCATTGCCATGGAACATGATAAAAAAAAAATCAGTTTATACTATTATATTCACCTCAATTCAAAGATGCCCGTTTTCAGAGATCTTAAATTCCAGTAAGTTCTTGGTCTTTTGTGACCCAAAGGAAACAGCTGTGGTCACTAAATTGTTTTACATTAAGTCCAGGTACTTCTGTTATCTTAGCATTGCTACTTTGGGGAGCTCATCTATTTGGCATAAAGTATAGAGAGTTATTATTTATTTAATTGCTTACTTACACATTTCAAAAATAGTTATTTGGTGTCTACTACACTTTAGGCATGGAGATACAACCAGTGAACAAAACAAAGATCCTGCTCTAATCAGTAATCCAGTCATGTAGGGTTAAACAGCACATTTAAATAAGTAAATAAGTAAATGCTACATTAGATGATAAAAATGCTTTGAAAAGAAATAAAGCAAAATTAGTGGGGGCTGAACAGGTCAAGGATTATTACTATTACTTTCTGTGTTCAGTGTATGCCTCTCCAATTGGGTGGCACATGAGCAAAGATCAGAAAGTAGCTGGAGATCCCTGCAGGTGGTGGGGGATGAACTTTCCAACAGGGAAAACCACAAGAGGGAATGTCTTGTGGGAGGAACATGCCTTACTGTGTGAAAAGCAGCAAACAGCCAGTGTGGGAGAAACAGTGTAAGGAGGAAAGTGGAGAGAGTAGAAGATGAAATTGGAGAAGGTCAGATTATGGAGGGCTCTGTCCGCTTTGGTAGAGTTCAACTTTGACAGGAGTGCTGTAGGAAGGCAGGCACTGGGGAGTTGTGAGACGGAAAGAACAACACTCCTGCTTTGACTCCTGCTTTCAAAAGGATGATTCCAGTGACCATGTTTATAATAGACCATAGCATGGTAAATGCAAAAACAAAAACAATAAGAAAGCATATCTTTTGCATGCTGAAGGAATGCAGTTGTCTCTAAACTGTAAGTGTGAATTAGGATACCGGTAGTAGAGGTGTTGAGAATTGGTCAGACGCTGGATATATATTAAGGAAATTGCAAACAAACTTGATAAAGATAGATGTCAGGTGTGAATGGAAGGGAGGAGTCGGGGGTAATTAAAAGATGTCTGGTTTGAAATGCTGAAGATCCAGTCGTCATTTAAAGAGCAAGTTTGAGGGCGCCTGGGTGGCTCAGTCATTAAGCATCTGCCTTTGGCTCAGGTCATGATCTCGGGGTCCTGGGATTGAACCCCGCATCGGGCTCCCTGCCGGGCGGGAAGCCTGCTTCTCCCTCTCCCCCTCCCCTGCTTGTGTTCCCTCTCTCGCTGTCTCTCTCTCTGTCAAATAAATAAATAAAATCTTAAAAAAAAAAAAAACGTAAAGAGCAAGTTTGAGGCAGGTAGGCACAATCAAGAGTTCAGTTTTCAGTATGTTAAGTTAGAAATACCTCTGTTTTACAGAAAGAGATCCAGTAGGCAGCTGAATATGAATTAGCTAGGTTTACAGGAGAAGTCTGGAATGTAGGTAAACATTTTAGAGCCATCAGCCTAGAAATGAGACTGGAAGAAAACACTTAGAGACTTTCTATAAATAGAAAAGAGAAGCTACCTGAGGATTTGACTGAAGACCACTGGAACATACAGAGGAGGAATCACCAGAAAAAACTGAAAAGAAGTAGCTATTTGTAGGAAGAAAGGGACATAAGCAGGAACACATTGTACTAGAAATAAGCAAACAAAAACAGTGTTCCAAGAAACACAGAAGACTTTATTAACATGTTCCATTCCAGGTTATAATGAAGAAAGAGAACTAACCACCGAATAGGGTATCAAAATGGTACATAAGTGTTGTTTTCGTACTGTATTGGAAAGAAAAGCATGAATGAAGTGGTTTAAATGGGAAAGGAGATTTGGAGATTTTGACCCTAAGCTTTTTTGACAGGTTTTACTTTAACAGTGAGAAAACAAATGGGTCAGTAGCTAAAAGGAAATTTTGAGATGTTGTAGATTAAATAATGGACGCTTAAATCCCCAGAACATAGGATTATGTTACTTTACAGGGCAAAGGAACTTTGCAGATTTGGTTAAATTAAGGAAGTTGAGATGGGGAGATTATCCCAGAATAACCAGACGGGCCTAATGTAGTCAATCACAATGGTCCTTAGAAGAGGAAGACAGGAGGGTCAGATAAGGAATGAAGAAAACTCTATACACTGGAAAATGAAAGAAAATGGATTCCCTTAGACCCTCCAGAAGGAACACATCCCTGCAGATATCTTGAATTTAAGCCAGTGAAACAGATTTCAGGTTTCTGATGTTCAAAACTATAGATAATAAGTAGATCATATATTTGTATTGTTTTAAGCCACTAAACTTGTGGTATTTTGTTACAGCTGCAATAACAAACTAATGCAGGTTCAAAGAAATTTTATATAAACCTTTTAGATTATAAAATAAACCACATATTTAGTAACATATATACCACTTTATAGAAAATATTTTAAAACAAATACCTGTGTAATTTCAAACCACATGGTTTAAAGATATGGAAAATTTCTAGTAACTTAAAACTCCTCATAAGCTACTTGCCCATCAAAATGCCATTATTCTTAGAGGCAACCACTACTTTGAAGTTTCCAATAACTGCTTCACTATTTTCCTTTACAGATTTATAATCTAAAAAGATGTTACAATACAGTTGAGATTGCTTTTTCAACATTACATAAATGGAGGCATCAGGATGTCTATTTTGTTTTTGACATTGTACTTAACAATTTTTTAAAAATAGTTAGATTCTTGCATGAAGAAAATCATAATATTCATTAATATATGAGATCCCACTGTCTAAATATGCCTTAATTACATGCTGACAAACATTTACCTATTTCCTGGTTATCACAATTACAATGTTGTTATACAGTTCTACAGGTTAAATACTAAGAAACATAATCTATGAGCCATAGGCTACATGGATATTCACTTTTATTGAAAATTACAAAATATAGGTGCTTTTGAATTGCTAGCAGCAGGGTATTAAAGTCCTATTTTCTTGGTATTCTCACCATCACTTGATATTACCTAACATACTAGTTTTTGTCTATCTTTCTGTCAAAAAAGTTTGCCTGTTTTGGGAGTATGTATTCTTCATGACTTTTTGCATTCCCATGATTACTAATGAAGTGAGAACTAATATTTACATATTTTTGACCACTTAGATTCTTTCTGTTGCCATTAATTTTTTTAAAATTTTATTCACATGATGGAGTGCTTTCTAGATACAAACAGGGCATTTTCCCCTCTCTTTAAAAAATATTTTTTTAATTATTAGAAATCCAGAACTTTCAAAACAGGACTAGTGTAAAAGAAAAGTGGTAACGAAGTTAATATATTCAAGGTATATTAGGACATGGCACCAGGACCTATGAATTCCTGATCTGAAGGGGCAAAGTGAGTAATATCATCTGGTGACATGGGGTTGAAATCTGGGGGGCTTCAGGTGGGAGAGATAGACTATGGTTATGAAAGTTGTAATGAGGAGCAAAGAATACACATATTCCTCTCCATACCCAGTGATTTGCGGAGAATTTGAAAGGAACCACCACAGCCTAACTTCAGGTGCAGAAGCAACGTCATAGAGAAGAGTCAGGTTTCACTTAGGGCAAGAATATGGAAGGAATCATAATAGGAATGTACTAACGAGGAGATGTGAGTTCCTGAAAGTTCAGAGGAAATGTTTCCATATTTGGAGAGAGACAGAATATTGGTTTGTGCTAGTGCTATGTCAGGATGGCATCTGTAAGGGCACGAGAAGCTGAGATTTTAAAGAAAGCCTGGGATTTGGGGCTTTTTTTAGTTATTGATGTAAATAGGCAAAAAGGCCTGGTGAGCTGAGTCCAAGTCTCTTGAGATTATTTTGCTGAGATTTTAGTATTAAGGTGAGTTGATAGGGAAGAGGAAGACTTCCAGGAGCAAGGAGAATGCTGTGAATCCCCCCTTTCCTGGTAATAGCAACCTGAGAGCCAACAGATGGTGTTACGAGGACAACACAAGAGCTTAGCCCCCTTTCTTCATTCCTATTTGTGAATAAGGAAGTTACAAAGCTGGATCTTAAGTGAAACACATTTATACAAAAGAATTATTGATAAGAAAAAATGTTACAAAGAGAGATTCTCCATAAATGATTAAAGTGGAGAAGATATTGAAAACGCCTTAGATAAAATTTTGTTTACTAGATAGATATGATCTGGGAACCAACCCAGGAAACAGTGCCTCAGGTTTAGATCATTTTGGAGGTGCAGCCAGTCCAAATATTTTTCGACCAATCACCCCATGTCATTGTAAATCAAGTTAGTCTGGAGGATTGTTCTCTACTGTTGACTTTTTGGCAAGTGGAATAATGCACTGCAGAAATGAATCAGGTAATGCGTATTTTCTCAGGATTAATAAAGCATGTAGTAGTATGTCTTGCTTTGTGTCACTGTGTATTTGGGGTATAATATGGAAAAAAAAGAAAATCATACTAATACTATCTGTAATCAATTTTAAGGTTTTCTTGTATCTAAACAGAAATACTGATGGAAATCTTTAAACACACACACACAGAGTAATAGACTAACAACTTGATTTGGGTGGAATCTAAAAAATCTGATGAAGACACCACCAGGAATATCTCTTCAGCACTTTTGACTTTCAGGTAAGGAATAAAATCCCACTATTATATAGATGCTCCACGTCATTTAAAGCAAAGGCAAAAAGGCAGGGTGAATCAGGTGATTCTCTACCCAGTTAGAAAATGCAGACAGCCGAGGCACAATGATTGTGGTCCTAGAGAACAAAATGGGGCAAATAATAAATTCCAGACCTTAACTGCTTAAGTTAATTTGGGCTTGCACTTTTCTGATGTTTTCTTTCTTTTTGCTCTCTTTTGTTTGTCTCATCTTCCTGTCTTTCTTGATCTCAACAACACTTAACACACACACATACACATAAAGACACATGCAACTCATCACACTTTTTGTTACCATTCTCAACACAGATGCTTTATACATTTGGGTGCTAAACTAGGTTAAGCCATAGAAATCTGTATGACCAAGGATACTTAATGAATTAAGCCTGTAAGATAACAAGCACAAGTATTCTGGTTTTCCAAACTTCCCAGAAAGAAATTTGCTTTTATTTCTCTTTTTTAAATTTGTATAAAGATCCAGCAATTTTCTTTTAGGTTGTACTCTGTCAGTGAGCTATGAATCTTTCATTGGAATCCATTTTATGTCAAACCAATGGTAAATGTGGAAGACAGCTAACAGAGAAAAAATGATCAAAATACCTAAAATCATAGGATTTAATTTGGTTAATTTTTTTAATCAAATAGGGTATTAGTGATAAGCCTTTATGAACATAGAAATTAAGACTGTAAAACCACTCTCTTATAATCCAGATTATGATCAAGTGTAAATGCAAGGGGTGTTAAATTTTACCTTTCATATAAAAATATATGAATATCATATATTCTGTATGGTTTAAGAAACCAGAAGCAACAGCATTACCTAGAAGCTAACAAAATGTGTTCCAAGGAAACAAAAGCATAAGCATCACCTAGGAATTTGCCAGACATCCAGCCTTGGGTTCTAACCCAGCCCTACTGAATGAGATCTGCATTTTAATAAGATCCCCAGGTGATTTGTTTTCACATTAAAGTTTGAGAAGAGCTGTCATAGAAGATGCAGAAGAACACCTGAGTTGCATTGCAGAGAAACAAGTGGAGTATTTGAATGATGTTTTCTAAGTATATTTACAGTTTCTTGCATTTTTAATGAAAATGAACAGTTGCTTTTTTTCTGTCAAGATCATATCCCCGAGAAACCATGACACTACTGACCTCATAGTACAAAATAATTTACAAAAGTGTCTAAGGAAAATATGACTCAATTTGTTCTTATAACCATTCAGCCATATGCATGTTAACCAAACTGCCTTTCTCCTTATGAACAGAAAATGACAATCAGGATAAATTGTCACTTCCTCAGAATGAATAGTAAACAGTTTCTTGAAAGTCTGATATTTGGAGGAAAACTATATTTTCTAGGTCCTAAAATCTTTCTTGTAGTAATAACTCACCACACTGTATTCATTGTCTTTTACCACACTGTATTCAAATGGCCAAAAAGATTTAATTTAATTCCCTAAAAACTTAGTGTACAACCTGAGAGGAATCAAGATCCAGATAAACTATAGAGTTGCTATAGATTTGAAGGTTTGAAAATAATGATGTTTGTGGTCATATATATATACATATATATATATATATGTATATATATATATACACTACTTAAGAGAGTACTATTTATTTCATTTATATTATTTATTTCATTTATATTATGACCTATTAGGTAAGAGTACTGAATTTCACTCATTTGAGGAATACAGTTTCAATTTTTCATTACCAGTTATATTAAATATGGAATATAAATATAAATATAGCTATAACAGGCTATCTTTATGATTTTAATGGTCTTTATCTAATTATCCATTTGCATCATATCTTCATTTATAATCACAACTCTGTAATTTATGAGAGTTCTGATATGCCAATAAAACAACTACCTAACAATTTTATCATGACTGCCTAAACATTTTATGATGCCTTAATTCAATATCCCTGCTGTACCCAGTAGTTGTCACTTAGATAAAGATGACATGCTGCTTTATATCTCTGATGAAATTTCAGACTAATAGAGCTTTGCCACATAGAGAAAAATAAAAGTAGTCATTTTTAAAATTAGGTGGCAGTATAAACCTAGATTGAGGTTGGTAAGGTCACAGCAAAGAAGGCTATTTGTCACAATGATCAGTAAAGTTTGGAGAAAAAGTTGTTTGTGCTGTTAAAAACAAAAATAAAAACAAATAAAAATATCTAGCTGCATTTGCAAAGAATTTATTGATATCTTTATCTGGGATCTTCCCTGGAAACTTTGCTTCACGTTCCCTTAAGTGTCTACATTATCAGTTACTCCAGTATTCTTAATTTTATACTCTTGAATTTATATCTGATAATTAGTAAGACTTAGAAAACTGACATTTATATTCAAAATTTTAAAAAATAATTATTTGAAGATATTTTTCAGGTAAGGGAAATACTTACAGTTGGAGTTTTAAAATATATCTTTGATGATGTGCCCTAAAGTTCAATTAGAATTACTGAAATGACTTAGAAACAATAAAATGTTGAACTATAGTTATGCAATAGACATATTTCTTTTCTAAAATTTAAGTTAAATAAATTTATTACAAGCATTTACTTATCATATTCAAGCTTACAATCTTGTAAAATGGAAAATGTAGATTTAAAAAATCCAATAGAATTCTGACTGATGAACTAAACTTCAGTTTACAAACTAAGATCTTAATTTCAATGAGCTGGTTTAGTAAGTTAAAATGGAGTTAAAAGTTAATTATTCTAAAAACATTGTTAGATGGCAGTTGTTAAAAATCACATTCTCTCAGTAGGAATTTTTTTTAAAGGTTGTTTATATTTTGGAAGAAATGGCCAATTACTAAATATGTGCTTATATGTTGGAGAGGGAAAACTTACACGTAGAAGAAAGTTATTATGGGTTAAATAATTTATCCTTATAAACTTATGTGAACTAATTTATCTATTTTTTTGGTTTATTTATTTATTTCTATAACCTAAGTGAACACTTAACTGTTCTGAAACTCTTGTCTGAATAAGGAATGATCACAGACACCTATATAATAGCAGTGTGACTTTACTTCGCACCCAGAATGTTCCTACATAGCGTGGAAGCAAGGGTTTTGACAGAGTAAATGGAGTAGTATCTTTCTGAGAAAGAGGAAAATCGATGAATCTGTATTCAGCAGAAGCACCCTGCTGGTCTCAGCTGTCCAATGCTGAGCTATCAATTTCCTCATTGATACACAGTGGCTATTCCATTTACTCTTTTAAAAAGTGCTCCCTCTAGATAACAGTAAAAGAAAGAAAGCAAGTATCAATAAAGTAGGAAATCCCCTGTACAAGCTCTCAAACAGAGGGAAAAAAAATAGATCAAGCTTTCCTGGGGTTCAGTGTTTGTGTAGAATGAGCTCAGTACCACAACTCTGTTTGTTAGATCTATGAAATTTTCCTGCGTACAACTTTAAGTATATTATTTTCTTTATTTCTGGCACTTACAGTTAACACAAAATCTGAGGGTAGCCTTCTACAATTTCATCGTTTTTTTCTTCCTACACAGATAGGTGTAATACATAATATAACCAAGGCTGTATAATATTAAAATAATTTCTACTTCAGTTTTAATACAGGAAACGATATCACGTAGAAAATCTTTGGGGATATTTCTAGAGGGTAATAAGAACGTGCATATCAATTTTGACTCAGGTTTGCCACAATACCCCTTCTCACAGAATAAATATTTACGTAGCAACTATTAGAAGATAACACATAAAGAAGGTATCTCTAACTACTTCTATATCTCCACTTGCAATCCCGGGCCATTCTATCTTCTCATTATTCTTTTGGGACTATGCACGTTATACTTGCTCATCCCAGCTTTATTTGTAATGCCTCTTATCTCTTGCCAAGCATAGCTCTGATTTCTGCGCACCTTCCTATTTGGGCAAGACATTAAAGGTTCTTATCATTTCCATTTCAAAGTGATCCTAGGAAAGTACAAGAACTCAGAGTTCAGCTCTTAACAGGATGATACCCATTGAAATAACCATTCCAATATTGTCCTTGAAATAACATCTGTAGCTCGCCATCAATGTTTTCTTTTCCAGTTCTGCTGTGGCTTTTACACCTGCTAAATCATATAAAAAATAACTAAGAGTTTTTTTGTTTTTTTGTTTTCCCCTCTAGAATATGTATGTTAAGCTAATTGGAGAATTGTCTTAATGTTGCCTGCAAGCCTACATAAATGTTATATAAACATACCATCGAGGGGGGCGGAGCAAGATGGCGGAGGAGTAGGAGACCTGGATTTCGTCTCCTCTCAGGAATTCAGCTGGATAGGGATCAAACCATTCTGAACACCTACAAACTCAACAGGAGATGGAAGAAAAGAAGAGCAACAACTCTCTC
>NC_138370.1:8073435-8095600 GCF_054177405.1 Leptonychotes weddellii
GATGGGGTGACTGAGTGATAGACACTGGGGAGGGTATGTGCTCTGGTAAGCGCTATGAATTGTGCAAGACTGTTGAATCTCAGATCTGTACCTCTGAAACAAATAATGCAATATATGTTAAGAAAAAAAAAGAAGAAGAAGGTAGCGGGAGGGGAAGAATGAAGCGGGGGAAATCGGAGGGGTGGACGAACCATGAGAGACGATGGACTCTGAAAAAAGGCTGGGGGTTCTAGAGGGGAGAGGGGTGGGAGGATCGGTTGGCCTGGTGGTGGGTATTGAGGAGGGCACGTTCTGCATGGAGCACTGGGTGTTATGCACAAACAATGAATCATGGAACACTACATCTAAAACTAATGATGTAATGTATGGGGATTAACATAAGAATAAAAATAAATAAATAAAATAAAATAAAATAAAATGCTCCAAAAAAAAACAAAAAACAAAAAACATACCATCATTATTTGCCAAAATAACTTAAAGTAAACAAGGTAGGCAAAGTAGCTTTGCAGTCACACATTGGCTTCATTTGATGTTTTATAATCACACACACAAAAATTTCACATTCTGCATTACTTTAATCTTTAATACCAAATCTACAAATGTGAATTCATGGAGACACTCCAGTAGAATATGTTTTGGTAAATAATTATTGTTTTCAATGCCAAATAGCAATATGTGCCAAAAGACCACTGTATTTTACCTGTTAGAAATTACAGTTTGGTTAATACACAATGTGCATGAAAAAAAGCATTAATTTTTAGCAATTAATGCTTATTGCTTGATGAAACACTAAAACACACATTTTCAAATAAACAGCTTAGCTCTAGATTCTTCCTTCAATTTAGCATAGAATTAATAATGTAGCAGGAATTTTTTGAACCAATTCTTTTATTTCAGATATGAATCTCTAAAAAAGAATTTATTAAGAAATGTCTATGTGCATTATCCTTTGCTAGGTGATTAAAAAATAAGTTAAAAAATAAAAAAGCAATATTATTTCAACTGGATAAAGCCAATATTTTTGTCACCAAATGCCTCTTCTTTTCTTACTTAGATATACAATCCCTGGTATTTAGCATGACACCTAGCCACGTGTAGAAGAATATTTCCAAGCCTTCCCTGCAGTAGAGGTAAATGGATTTGAATGGAGGGATTATTATCATTATCAGATAATGAAAGCATCGATATTTAAAGAGGACACTCTCATTAGCCTGAGGGTTGGGCGGGGTTGGGAGACAACAGAAACAATAAGCTAAAACAGTAGATATAAGAAAAATTCCCAATTTTTGAAGTAAAATGATCAACCTATAAAAGCATTTTTTTCTAATGCTCAACTAGAAAAGGGAACAAAAGCTAAGATATTATTAGCAATAACAACAACCCAAAAGAGGAACTGAATAACTGGAAAGACTGGAGAAAGTGGCTGCAGCAAAGATTTCTTGGTCATTTTTGCTTTGCAATGTTCAGGTAATATAATGCAAAGTCAAGATTCCACAAGCTAAATATCAATGCAATATTAATAAAAATCCGGAAACTTTCTTAGGCAATTTGCTGAAATTTATAACATTTATGTATTTATAAATTTATATATCTATAATATTATAAACATGTATATGTTATATGTTATCTTATACTAAAGATCTTGAATATGACTCAGGCTGCAAAATTGAAGAATGAGGGAAGTCTTTCACTGGTAGTTAAGACATTATTATGTCATAGTAATAAAAATAGTGTGGCATTTTCACAAGAACAGACAAACTGACCCATGTGCAAAATGGGAAAATTCAGAGATAGAGTCAATATCTATTGAATTAGGCACCATGAAAAAAGGGAGAAAAAATAGGTTAGTAGAAGATGGAAAAACTGTCAAACCATATGAAAAAAATAATACTGCTTCCCTACTTAAAACGATTTAATTTACAAAGAAAAAAATTAAAAATGTAGTAAATGTATGACGAGATACTCAACATCATTGGTTATGTTATTTCTCCTCTCTCATTTGTGATTTTATTTATTTGGGTCCTTTCTCTCTTTCTCTCTTTCTCTCTCTCTCTTTTTTTTTTTTTGATAAATCTGGCTAGAGATTTATCAATTTTATTGATTTTTTTCAAAGAACCAGCTACTGGTTTCATTGATCTATTCTGTTTTTTTTTAGTTTCTCTATCATTTACTTCTGCTCTAATCTTTATTATTTCCTTCCTTCTGCTGACTTTAATTTTTTTTTTCTTTTTCTAGCTCCTTTAGGTGTAAGGTTAGGTTATTTATTTGAGATTTTTCTTGCTTCTTAATGTAGGCCAGTATTGCTATATACTTCCTTCTTAGGACAACTTTTGCTGCATTGCAAAGGTTTTGGGCCATTGTGTTTTCATTTTCATTTGTTTCCATGTATTTTTTTTTAATTTCTTCTTTGATTTCCTGGCTGACCTATTTATTGGTTAGTAGCATGTTGTTTACCCTCCATGGATTTGTGGTCTTTCCAAATTTTGTCTCATGGTTGACTTCTAGTTTCATAGTGCTATGGTCAGAAGAGGTGCATGGTATGATTTCAGGCTTTTTCTATTTGTTGAGGTCTGTTTTGTGGGCTAATGTGATCTATTCTGGAGAATATTCTTCATGCACTTGAAAAGAAGGTATATTCTGCTGTTTTAGGATGGAATGTTCTGAATATATCTGTTAAGTCCATCTGATCCAGTGTGTCGTTCAAAGTCATTGTTTCCTTGTTTATTTTCTATTTAGATAATCTGTCCACTGATGTTAGTGAGGTGTTAAAGTCCCCTACTATTATTGTATTATTATCAATTAACTCCGTTATGTTTGTTATTAATTATTTTATGTATTTAGGTTCTCCCATGTTGGGTGCATAAATATTTACAATTGTTATATCTTCTTGTTGGGTTGTCCCCTTTATTATTGTACCATGCCCTTCTTTGCTTCTTGTTACAGTCTTCGTTTTAAAGTCTAGTTTGTCTGATATAAGTATTGTTACTGCAGCTTCCTTTTGATATGTATATGCATTATAAATATTTCTCCATTTCCTCACTTTCAATCTGCAGGTGTCTTTAGGTCTACGATGAGTCTTTTGTAGGCAGCATAGAGGTAGGTCTTGTTTTGTGTGTGTGTGTGTGTGTGTGTGCGTTTTATCCATTCTGACATGGTATGTCTTTTGATTGGAGTTTTTTGTTCATTTACATTCAAAGTAATTATTGATACATATGTATCTCTTGCCATTTTATTACTTGTCTTGTGGTTGTTTCTGGGGATTTTCTTGGATCCTTTCTTGTCTTTCTCTCTCATGTTTTGCTGATTTTCTTTAGTGATATATTTGAATTTCTTTTTCTTTATTCTTTGTATGTTTATTAGTTTGTTTTTTTTTTTACATATGGTTACTATTAGGTTTGTGTATAACCTTTTCTGTAAATAGCAGTCTATCTTAAATTGAATGTCATTCAGATTTGAGCCCATTCTTTTCTCCTCTCCTCCCCATGTTTTCGGTATATGTTATTATATTATATACCCTTTTGTATGTGTGAGTTCCTTGACTAATTTTACAGAAATTCATTTTTACTGCTTTTGTGTTCCCTGCCTTTATAATGTCACTTTTGGTCTCTCCTTTCCACTCAGAGTCCCCATAACATTTCTTGCAGGGCTGATTTAATGGTCATGAAATCCTTTAGTTTTTGTTTGTTTGGGAAACTCTTTATCTCTCTTTCTATTCTGAATGTTAACCTTGTTAGATAGAATATTCTTGGCTGCAGATTTTTCCCATTCACCACTTTGAATATATCATGCCACTTTCTTCTGGTTTGTCAAGTTTCTGTGGAGAGATCTGCTGCTAACCTTATTACTGGTCTTCTTTGTAAGTTAGGGACTTATTTTGTCTTACTGCTTTTAGGATTTTTTCTTTATCTCTTTTTGCAAAGTTACCTACAATGTTGTCTTGGTGTTGGCCTGCTTTTGTTGATTTTTGATGGCAGTTCTCTGTGACTCCTCAATCTGTATATCCTTTTCTTCCCCAGTTTAAGGAAGTTTTCAGCTATTATTTCTTCAGATAAATTTTCTGGCCCCTTTTCTCTTTCTTCTTCTTCTGGGACTCCTAGAATATGAATATGAATATGAATATGAATGTTATTATGTTTGATGGAGTCACTAAGTTCCCTAAGTCTGTCCTCATTTTCCATAATTCTTTTTTTTTTCTTTTGTTCAGCTTCATTGTTTTCTATTACTTTGTCTACTAGGTCATCAATTCATTCCTCTGCTTCTTCCAGCCTGCTGCCATTGACTCAAGCATGTTTCAATTTCATTTATTGCACTCAACTATGATTGATTCTTTTTCAACTCTTTTATCTCTGTGGTAAAGGTCTTACTGATGTCTTTTATTTTTTTCTCAAGCACAGTATGTATCTTTATGATTGTTGCTTTAAATTCTCCATCAGGCATATTACTTATATCTCTTTTGCTTAGAACTCTGGCTATGGCTTTATCTTGTTCTTTCACTTCGGATAAATTCCTTTGTCTTTGCATTTTGTCTAAGTCTCTGCCTTCTTCTCTGTGTTAGAAAAGCCAGTTTGTAGTGCCAGGGCCTGGCACTTCAGGGAGTGTCTCTGGTGTGTGCTGTGTGCACTCTGCTGTTGTGTTCTGGCTGCTCTATCCCTCAGGCCAATTGTCTGCATAGGTTCTCCTTGCCTACTGTGGGCAGTGTTTGGTCTCTGGCCTGAACGGGGCAAGTTTTAACTAGATGTGCTCTGGTTTGCTTGTGAAATGAGACATGTCGCCACCTCCACCAGAACAGAGGCCCTGCAAAACTCTGTTCAGAGATGTGGTATGGGTGGGGTTTTGTGCTGCACTGCTGGGGGAGGGGCCCTCTATGCTGAGACTGACAAGCATGTCTGAGAAGGGCCGTGCCACCAGAGCACAGAAGGGTAGGGCTTGGTAAAAGCAACTTAGGCATGCAGTGCCAGTGTTGTGCTGCTTCCCACAGGTGTCTGTTTTTATGTTGAGGAGTGGGGAAGTAAATGGCACCCAACCAGCTCCTTTGTTCTTACAGAGGTATTTCCATGAATGCTGCCTCTCAAGGACATGCTCCAAGAAGAGCTGATAAATTTTCCACTGTATGCAGCAGGTGCTCTTCAGATTATTGTTTCCATGCCCTCTGCTCCCAATTTGTTTGCTTGCCTTCTTTCTAGAAGCAGTGCAGTGTCCTCAGGGCTCTATCCCAGTCAAGCCCACTGACTTTTAAAATAGCACCCATGATCCATTTCCCCCTTAAACCACTTCCTTGCACTTCCTACCTTCTTTAATATGTCCTCTCTACTCTTTAGTTGTGGTGTTTGTTCTGTCAGTCTTCAGGTTGATTTCTGGGACATTTAGGATGATGTGATATTTATCTCGTTGTGTCTGTGGGATGAGGTGAACCTAGGGTCCTCCTATTCTGCTGCTTTCTTCCTGCTTCCCAGGGGATTGAGTGATGGTAATAGCCAAAGACTTAGGTAGAAAGAAAAAAGAAAGAAAGAAAAAAAAAAAAGAATCTCATTAATTGACAACACTAACTAACCTATTAGGACTGGCTACTAGAACAATCAGGGCAAACACATCATTACTTTCAGTGCCTAAAAGGCAGAAGAAACCTTTCATTCAGATTAGATCTTCAAGGAAAGGCCAGCCACTGGTGAAAATCTCCCACTTCAAAAATCTGATGAACAAGGCTATATTAGTGCTCTAAGAACATCATTAGGAAGATTTGTACTTTGGCTTGAGAAGTAGAAATGATGAGGTACAAAATAGCTCTAAAAATAAATCTTTAAAGCATTAGGTACCTGAATTAAGTTGAAATACCCCAACTTTCTCTTTATTCAGATATCTTTAGTCTATGGCCTCTGTTCATATATTGAATTAGAATAACACACATGACCCCGGACATTAACCCTGTTGAAATTACCCTTGTAGTGGGGCGCCTGGGTGGCTCAGTTGGTTAAGCGACTGCCTTCGGCTCAGGTCATGATCCTGGAGTCCCGGGATCGAGTCCCGCATCGGGGTCCCTGCTCAGAGGGGAGTCTGCTTCTCCCTCTGACCCTCCTCCCTCTCATGCTCTCTGTCTCTCATTCTCTCTCTCTCAAATAAATAAATAAAATCTTTAAAAAAAAAAAAAAAGAAATTACCCTTGTAGCTGAGATTGAATACAACGCTCCTGCAGAGCCATTTTATGCTCCTTGTGTTTTTTGTTTTGTTTTTTGTGTGTATGTATGTGTGTGTGTTCAATGGCATATCTTATGTGTGACTTATGGTAAATATATACTGGGGGCAAAAGGTATCTTAAGAAGGAGGAGAATTAATTAGTCATTATACAAAGAATTTCAGGCCTGAAATTGACACCATCTAGCACCTGCTCTAATTTTTCAATTTACAGGTGAAAGAGCAGGCTGAGCAAAGTGACCTGGCTTGGTCAAGGTCACACACCTAATCAATGATAAATTCAGATTCCCTCAAGTCTTGTCAAACCGGTGTTCTCGCCTACATAGCAAAATTCTCCATAGTACTAGAGTGCTTCAGGGAGTGCCTCAAAAGACCAAGCAGGTGGTCCTCCAGCCCCTCCTCCTAGCTTTGACCTGGGGAGATTTACTATATACTGGACTTTCAGAAATTATTTTTGGAAAAACGTTTTTTTTTTTTGTTAAATGGGAAAAATAAACACTGTTTTACTTAATGTTTTTTATTGTACTTGCACAACATTAGAGCATTAATTATGCATTTAACTCACATCCTATTATTTTTAATAAATGCAACTTTTGCATTATTTCAAAAAATCAGTTGAACTTTAGGTATGTGACAAATGCTATGTAAAATCCTGGAGCTACAATGATAGTCAAGATATGGTTTCTGACTTTAATTTCCTTCAGGGAGGGATAGGGAGAAATAGGCAGTTGAGAAAGACTTTAAAATTAGTATGAGATACAGATAGGAAGGCCATTTCACCCAGTTGAAGTGCTCAAAGAATGATATAAGGCAGAAATATGATAAACAGTATATAGGAAAAAAATAATTGTGATAAATGGTCCAAGTAGAAGAAAGAGCATGTAAAAGTATCATGAAGCATGTGAGAGTAGAGCATACTTTAGAACCTAGAATTAATTCTGAATGGATGTGGGAGAAACTAGAATCATGGAGTAAATAGTGTGGCATGGAGAACAGAAAGTATGGGCTTCATCATGAGATGGATGGGGTTCGAGTCCTGGCTGCACAGACAGTGTAAACTTGATGACATACTTTTAACTCTCATGTCCACTTTTTCCTCTTCAATTTGTGTCAGTAATAAAATGTGACAATGCTAAAATACACAACAACTAACATGAGATAATTCATTGAAATAATGAGATGTGGATGTGAATACAGACAGCTTTAAATTGGAATCATGGCTTTGCCCCTAAATAATAGCATGACCTTAAGTTGAGACATTAACTGCATGCCTCTTCAATGTCTTTATATGTATAATGGGTGGAAGAATAGTATGTTACATAGTTGCCTTATGTGAATTAATGGGTTTTTTGTATGTTCAAAGTACCCACATAAAATTGTCTGCCACACAAAACAGCTCAAAATTTTTTATTTTAAATTTTAGGTGTATATATGTGTGTATGTATGCATGTGTCTACTCATCTATCTATCTATCATCTATCTATCTATCTACCTACCTATCTACCTACTTAGATGAGAAGATGACATTTGAAGATCAAAGGAACAAATTATGTGGGTGTTTGGAATAGGCAATAAAAATATATGCCTACATATTTCTGTCTATATATGTAGACAGATACAAAGTTAAACGGAGGTACCCAGCATATTTGAGAAGGGGTAAGGAAACAACTGTGGCTAGGGCAGAATGAGGAGAATAACAGCATGTGTTAAATTCTGAGAGATATGATACAGTGCATGAGAAAATGGTGAATACAATGCTTGGGATTGAAGCACTGTAAGGACTTGAAGCTATTATTCTAAGGGAAAAGGAAAGGTATTGGAAGTATTGGAGTTTTATGTTGAAAGAGTAGTGGTCTTAATCATTAGCTGCTTGGCTGGGAACAAATTAAGGTAGGAGGTAGTGGGGAATCATTGCATTAATCTCAGAAAAAGGGGATGGATACTTGAAACAAGATGATAGCAATGGAAATATGGAAGGATGTGGTTGGACCCAGGATATATATTTAGGGTAGAGCTGATAGTACTTTTCCACAAATTGGTTATGAACAAATGAGAAAGAAGATCTTGTAACAGTAAAACAGAAAGTGTGTTAGATTATAAAAATGGCCACTATAGAATATTGCAGACATGCCTTGTACAAGCTCTCAACTAGGCTTTAAGAGGCCTTTAGGCTTCCTGTCTTGCTGCTTTTGGGATCCCTGCACCACCATCATGTGGAGAATTCCATTAAGCCTGTTGGATGAAGAAAACCATAGGCCTCAAAGCTCTCTTCATTCTGACAGCCAGCCAATCTCCAAACACAGAGCATGAAGCTAAACAACAGCTGTCCATAGACCAGCCAAAGAATTGCCCAATGAGCTCAGCCTCATTTGCCAAAAGACAGAATTTTGAACCAAATGATTGGATGTATTCTTAACCACAAAGTATTAAGGTGGTTTGTCATGCTGCAAAAGATAATTGTTACAATGGATCTATAAATTCTTTGCTGGATTTGGATCAGAGTGTCACGGTCTCCTATAGATTGTGGTATAAAGTAAAATTGTCTATTATAATGTGAAGCAAAAATTTTTTTTTCTTTCATCTGATCCCCAAAGACCAGAGGCTTCCAGGACATCTTAGTAACACTAAAACATCACACACTGGTTAAACTCATCAGTTTTTTATCATAAAGTCAAACTATAAATAATTCTCAATATAAGTTCATACAACTATATATTCTGAGTCTACTCCTCTCCTACTTGGCTGGAAGACTTTTCCCTATCTTCTCTCTCCTTTATTTCCAACAACTTCTTCCCAATCTTTACTCTCAGTTGATGACTTCCTTCCAATTTCACTTGGGCGGGGCGGGTACAGGAAGTTCAAACAAAAACTTCCGCTATAAACAACCAACTTAACTACACAACTCTTTGGATCTTTGCTTGTACACCATATTTTTCCTTCCATTATGTTATTATAACTGATCTAATCTCATTTTTCTATGTGAAACTGAGACTAGCCTACCCATTTCTGTACAGGATCATATCTATACTCATCTTTCCCATTTCTTCTGTATTGAGTTGCCTTTTTAAATTAAGTCTTTCTTTAATTTCCACTTTTCAAGCCACATTCTCAAATTAAAAAGGTAAGCATAATCAATTTTACAATAAGTATGAATAATTTAATTTTCTTAAATGAAGATTGACTCTGATGAGTATATAAACAGATCAGATTATTTTAAACATTTACAAACTAATGTGGGCACTTATTCTCCTACATGGATTCACCATCACAATACATACAATTTTGAGAAACTGTTAGCATTTTCAGGATACAATATTTTACTATTCAGGACAGTTTCTTAGGACATTTATGAAAGGAAATAGTAATCACAGTTTTCCTCATTTCTTCATATTTTGTTTATATTTATTAAATTTAAAAGCATATTACTTTTGTCTTTTGTCCTTGCAAAATGTTTTTCTAATGCATCTAATTAGAACTCAGGGAGTTATATTATACACTTGGCAACAGAGGTATACTAGATGCCCGCTGCAAGGTTTTGAATTTCAAAATCTGGAATTTAAGATTTCTGAAATAATAACTCAGTTTATTGTTGGCATTGCAGAAATGGTGCTGATGTTCTTCCTATGCAATAAATATGGTACTCCCTTAGGTAATTCATTAAAAGTTTCATAGAAAATATTTTCATTACATACCTTGGAAATTTTTATTGGTTACCTTTTCTTATAAAAATAATTAATTTTTAAATTAAAGTTCTCCTTTGTTTTTTACATAATCTTTATATTAAAAGATTGTTTAATGTTTTGAAGCCTGTTAGAAAAATATTTTCCAAGATGACCTTCCCTTTATTCGTTGGCAGGATTTTCTGGTGTAGTAGAGAATGATGATGTTATTGCTTGAAGCAGTATTCCAGCTGTGCTCAGCAGGCAGGAGAATCTCAGTCTAGACACACTTATCAAGTTCGTGTGCATGTACAACATTACAGAAATTGGATGAGGTGTCCTGGAGAAGGCTATGAATGATCAACAGTCTATTGATATGATTGGTGCTGGCTTTTCTGGGACAATTCTGAATTAAAACATATTTTTAAAATTTCCATTTGAGTAAAATTCACCTCACTGATCATATATTTTGACAATTGGTTTAGAAAAAAATCTATCTTCTATATTTCAGAAGCTCAAGAACATTGTCCCTTAGGTAATAACATCATAGCCATACTGCAAAAATTAGCATGATTGACTGGTAGTAGAGAGATATGGTATGTTTGCTTCAGGTAGAAATGGAAATTTACATACACCTCATATCCACTTTCTGAGAAAAGTTAGAAGTCAAATAGCCAATAGACACTGAGGCTTGTGGAAGTGTGGATATTTTTGAAAACCATGGAAAATGTTTTAAAGCAGCTACTATAGAAGAATACAACTGAGAGACAAGAGAAACAAATGGAATTCAAATTCAAAAAAATCTAGAGATGTTTTAGTGGCAGGGATTTAAAATTGAATAACAGCATTTTCCACACCCTTATATAAAATACATAACCTGGAAGAAGAACAGAATAATCAAAGAAAAATAGAATGAGTTTGG
This sequence comes from Leptonychotes weddellii, assembly GCF_054177405.1. Classification (NCBI taxonomy): domain Eukaryota; kingdom Metazoa; phylum Chordata; class Mammalia; order Carnivora; family Phocidae; genus Leptonychotes; species Leptonychotes weddellii. The sequence goes on from NC_138370.1 coordinate 8,084,206, forward strand.
CAGAATTTGACAAAAGCAGAGTATCAGGGAACTAAATGTGCCATAGTATAAATCTACTATTGTAATATCTTATCATGAGATCTAAGTGGTTGAGGAGCGTAGCCACCCTATAAAACAGTATGGAGGTTCCTCAAAAAGTTAAAAATAGAATTACCCTATGACCCAGCAATTGCACTACTAGGTATTTATCCAAGGGACACAAAAAGTTATTCGAAGGGGCACATGCACCCCAAAGTTTATAGCAGCAATATCCACAATTGCCAAAAAGTGAAAAGAGCCTAGATGTCCATTGACAGATGAATGGATAAAGAAGATGTGAGATATATATATATATATATATATTACTCAGTTATCCAAAAGAATGAAATCTTGCCATTTGCAATGACGTGGCTGGAACTAGAGGGTATTATGCTAAGTGAAATAAGTCAGTCAGAGAAAGACAAATACCATATAATTTCACTCATATTTGGAATTTAAGAAACAAAACAGATGAACATGGGGCAGAGAAGGAAAAATAAAATAAGATAAAAACAGAGAGAGAGAGAGGCAAAACATAAGAGACAACTATAGGGAACAAACTGAGAATTGCTGGAGGAGAAGTGGGTAGGGGGATGGGATAATTGGATGAAGGGCATTAAGGAGGACACTTGATGCAATGAGCACTGGGTGTTATATACTACTGATGAATCACTAAACTCTACCCTGAAACTAATAATACACTAAATGTTAACTAACTTGAATTAAAAAAAAAAAGTGAGGAAATCAAGTCAAATTTAGCAGTAGTAGTGGATGAGAAAAGTGATATATTTCGAAGAACTGGAGTTTACAATGACTATGAGCAGAATAAATTAGAAAAAGAAAATGAGAGAAGTTGAAAAAGAATGTGTGGTTAAAGAAGGAATTGATTTTGAAATATTCATGGTGGAATAATATTAAGTAGTAATGAAATACAAAATGGGTGTATATTTAAAAATAATCAAAATGGGATGGAAATGAAATGGTTAAACATGGTGAAATAAAGAATCTTTGAAAAAAGAAAAAATAAAACATAGAATAAGTAGACGTTAATAATTTTCTAAAAATGGAAGATATCGTTAAAGATAGGGCAGCAGCTATCCTTAATAACCATGGTGATTGAAGTACATGGCAATTGTTTCTTCTAAGTTCCTAAATTAGAGCAACAAGAAAAGGTCCCTTTAATAAAGTACTGGAAGGCATAGTAGTATCAAGGAAAACAACAACAACAACAGCTTACTATTGATTCAAGGAAGAAAACAGCATTTTGTAACAAACTGGGGGAAAGTTGAAGAAAAGAATGCAGTGGTTATGACAGTGACCAGCTAGCTGTAAAGGACTCACAGTCCTGCACCTACCCCAGTTCCTCTGTAGAGTGCAAAACATCTTGGATTATCACATGCCCAATGGGGATAATTTAATTTAACTGTAATAAGAGCCAACAAATCTGCATGAGACCACTCCCATGAAGGAAGAAGTGACCCCACTATAGTAGATGAAGGAAGCACAGTCTAATTAGAGCCCAATTACAAGATGCAGCAGCAAATTAAAAAAAAAAAAAATTGCAACATCACTGAAAGCAACAAAAGGCTAAGACCCTGAGGAAGATGATCTTGCTCTGAATAAATCAAGAGAAGTCACAAGTTCATCAGCTATATTTCAGAGGATATCAATGTATAGAGTCCAATTATAAAACCAACCTAGCCAATTCTAAAACAGTATAATACGTTTGTAAATTCAGACCCATCTTTCTCCGAACATCATGATGTTACTAAGCCCCCTATTTTGCACATAAATCTATAAACCCTCTCGGGTTGAAAAATGGGAGGAAAAACATCTAAAGAATATAACATTTACAAAACTAAGTTACTTAAAGTGAAACTGAATGAATTACTATTACACAGTGGGTATAAATAGTCTTAACCACACACCAAGTTGGATGGGGATTATGATACATTATATATTATTTGTTCAAAATTATTTTCTCTCCATCAGTGCTTCATAACCTTCCTATCTACCCCACTGACTTTTGTCTTGGCCATGTGACTTGCTTTCTTCAATGGATTTTGAGCACACTTGAATGGCAATGTCTAAGCAGAAGCTTTAAATACATTCTATTCATGTAGTTTCACTGGGGCCCTCTTCATTTCCCTCCACCCTGATAACAAAATGTCCTCCCCAAGCCAACTGGAAGAAGCAATGTTGTAAGCACCAAGATACTGTTTTTTGGGGTTTTGGAGGGGTTTTGTTTGTTTTTGTTTTGACACAAGTGTAAAAGCTTACTGACCATGGATTTATCAAAAAATTACATAAATTATATTAAAGTAAAGGGCCTCTTCAAATAAAAAGATCAAATGGGACAATAAGAGCTAGTTCTGATAGCTATTATCACTAGATTCTGTTATTCAACATGCCTGTCTCCTACAGATAATCATTCACCTAGGGAATTTATAGACTTAGAATATAGTTCTCTATCTTTGCTTTTCCATTCATTTTGATTTTTTTTTTGTGGTAGCAATTATCTACACTGTGATAAATTTTCATATGTATCTTTTATATGGAACATGCTTATGTCTTCTCCCTTTATCCCTTTGCCCAGATACTAATGTGACTAACATTTTCTTATTACATAAATTAAGTCACTAAAAACTTTCAATTTATCTTGGGATGGTCAAATTTTACAGAAAATCATTTATGAAATTTAAGTTCTACGGTTGAATAACTGCAGAACATGAGAACCAAAGATAAAGCAAACAAGAAAATTAAAGGTGCTTATAATTCCACTACCTACTGATAGCCACTATTGAAATATTGACATGAATTCTTCCCCCAAAAAACTGGGATAATATTCAATGTGATACACTTAAAAATATGTAGCATAATGAATTGTTAATTAAATTAGATATACTTCCATTGCATTCAAATTTATAAATTGACTTAACTTACTTAGCCATTTCTTACAATTTTGGACTATAGTCATTTGAGTTAATTAGGTAAAAACTAAAAGAAATATTTCTGTTGATTTAATAAAAGTTCTGAAAATGTTTTGCAGCTTGGTTGCTATTGCATACTATTTACCTTAGAGAAATTTCTTAATGTGATTCTAAACTATGTCTACCACAGCTGTCTCTTAATATTGGTAACAGTGAGAGAGAAATAAATAGCTCTAATTACTTCTTCAAGTCCTAGAAATCAGACACTGGATTTAGGTCTACTGTACTCTAAAGCAATCTGTAATCAGTAGACCTTAATATTCTCTCTCCTTTACATACATAAAACACCAAAATTGACAGAACTAACTATTGGCATCATTTTGTTGGACTTGAATAGCCTGGGTTCACCTAAAGATTAAAAATGTCATATTTCTAATGGAATTGAGCACAAGATCTTGCTAGATAAGCTTGGGCATTCTAAAATTTAATCAAAAGACAAATAATGTCAAGGTAACAATATTATCCCATAGTAAATCTATAATATCTCATTTCTAATTTGCATGGGAATCTTTATTCTTCCGAGAATGCTACTTATACCTCTAAATATTGAAATATGAAAAATTCTATGTAAGAAAGAGATAAATATCAGGGCAGTGGAACAAATGAAGTTGTCTTGATTTCTTTTTATTGCAATGCCCTGTATTTTCTTTGTATGTGAAAAAAACAGAAAAGAAAAATGGCTTTCTAATCATTCTGCTTCAAAAAACAAATACTTATGTAGAGATACTTAAGTACAAACTGAGAAGGTTTTTTTCATGACTACATTTAAATGTGACATCAGTCCACTTTTTCCACATAACAGAGTGTTCATTAAAGTCTGCAAGCTGCTGCAACAGAGGTCTTTTGTCAAGGTTTCTGTGCATTTCCCCTTTGGTTTCATATTTTTAATTGGCTTAACCAAAAAGAACACAATCTCTACCTGGTAACAGGATGATATCCAAGTCTCAGATTAGCTTTCTTATCTCTAGTGGCTATCTCTAGCAACACAGAATACTAACGAACAAAATATAAAGACCTCTGTGGCTAGAAAAAAAGGGAAAGATGATCTTCATTTTTGGAAAGTTTACCACTAGACCACATGGCTCCATGCAATTTTCTCTAGTGTGGTCTCAAACATATTGTAAGTAGACTTCCAATGAGTTGAATTTTTTTTTGTTAAGGTGTTATATTGCCAAGCTGTTAGAGTAATGCAGCTGGGTCTAAAAATTTTGGCTTTTTAGTTAAAGCTGAACAGTGTCCATAGATTTTTCTGGGCCACTTCCAACATACAGTAGCAGCTGCTGTGTTTATGTACAATACCACTGTGCAAGTGGCAATTAAATTACAAAATTCTAGATACATACTTGGGAAGCAGCAGGCAGTCAGCACACAACTGGCATTGAGCTAAAACAGAAAAGATTCCTACTTTTAAAATGTAAGTCAAACTAACAAACTTCATGCTGCTGTGTACATAAAATGGTGGGTAAAAAACCAACACTGTTGGAACAGGACAAGAATCTTTAGAATGAAATATAAAGGGTTTTTCTTTTCTTCACTTTTTCCACATGGAGCTTTAAAAAGTAATTGCAAGGAGCATGAACTCTTTTGATACATTATAAAACAATTACTATTTAACATTCATATCTTACAATAAGTTATTATTTTAGTGCATGCTTGATGTGTGCAAAGTTCTAGTACTAATTTTATATGGGCAGATGACTTTGAAATTATTATAGGCTTTGCTTTTAACATTTGGGGCATATGAATAAAAATGTCAAAATGTCTCTGATGAAAATAAAAGACAATTATAGTCATAGGCATTGCATCTACTGGGTATTTCCTCTCTTTGAAAATCTAGATGGAGTATAAATTTTCTTGAAAAGTACCAGCTTTAAATCTAGTGGACAACACTTTTCAGAGTCTGTCATTAACTCCAAAAAAGAAGTTTTAGATGTGGTACTGTCTTTCGGGATATTAACCAAGACAAATGTAACTCAAGTGAGTCTATTTACTCTTTTTTTAATATTTTATTTATTTATTTTACAGAGAGAGAGAAAGAGAGCAGGGCGGGGGGGAAAAGGAGAGGGAGAATCCCAAGCACACTCTGCACTGAGCGCAGAGCCCGACACAGAGCCTGACCCAGGGCTCGATCTCATGACCCTGAGATCATGACCTGAGCTGAAATCGAGTCAGACACAACCAACTGAGCCACCCAAGTGCTCTGAGTCTATTTACTCTTAATTAACACTGTCAAATGCTGTAAAGTTCTATGTGTTGTTAAATACATCTTTCCATGTTTTACCGAAAATGTACTCATATCTAGCACATTTTGCAGAAATAATTTATTTTTATTAAGCAATGTTTTATTAAAAATTATAAAATACGGTTTTCATTTAGTTCATACTTGTTCTGTCATCTAATGAAAAAAACTTTAAATACAAGGATCAAAAATGTGAAATAATATATTAAACTAATACAAAAAAATAAACAGAACAACTTGATCTCTTTCAAACTTGATCTCTTTCAAACACTCCCAGAGTTTCAGATATGACTTCCACTCATAGCTCATCTCACTTCTGATACTCCATAATATCACTGAATTTTCTTTATTTTAATATCAAGACAGATGCCAAGGTATAATATGGGAAATTCCACCTGTAGTTCCAGAAGAACTGAGATTTGATCCTGCTTGAATGATTCATTAGTTGTAAAACCTTGAATGACCATTAAACCAGTGTAAATCTGGGATTCCTTTAAATAATTAAACCTACACCCCCCTCAGGAGTGTATAAAGTGGTTTCTCAAGCTGGGATATACTACCGTACAGGACATTTAGGAATGTGGCTGGAGAAATATGAAATCCATTCAGTTCCAGACTCCATGAGGTTAGAAGCCATGCTGTCCTACTCACAGCTGTCTTCCATATCCCTGCTTTATGCATTTCATGGAATAGGTACTCAATGTACATTTAATGAATAGAGATTGAAGCATTTCATATTTTGAGGGTACTGACTTTACCAAAAGTTGTATAGTTGCAAAAGAGTTTTCTTTTCATGTTAAAAGTGTTGATTTATTATGCAGTAAACTGCAATATATAAAATTCTAAATAATATGGTGACTTCAAAGACATTTTTCATTTATAGTGATTCTTATTGCCTTAAGTCTTAAGACTTCTCAAGAAATTTCAGTTTACACTTGGGATGGAGATTGCTATTTAGCCATCAAAACTCACTTTTCTGTAATTTTATAACTGGTTTAAGTGGGCTGTCTATCAAGAAATCAAATTCTTCAAGCTCCACATTAGTGAGCTTTGGGTTGATCAATATGTAGTTCACCTCTTCTTTCTGAGCACACATGAAGCTATATTAGCAAGACTTCCTTCTGGTGGGATCATGCAACCAGTCTGGGGCAATAGAATTAATGTCTGACAATTTCTGACCCAGCCACGGACACTTCAACACCTCCCCCACACCTTGACCAAGTTGGCTCATTGTCCAGTTAGATACCAAGAATCCAGAGTGGGATCCCAACACTCTGAGGAAAAATGGAAACACTGATGGAAAGAGTCCATGTCTATGAGTGACTACATAGAAGAGAATCAACCAGAAGACTTATATAAAGAACATCTGCATTTGTTTGTGCAGGAAATGAAGCTCCATTGTATTAAAATAACCGAAATATTCAGGTTTCTTTGTTTACACAGAATAGCTTATCCAAACCTAAATAAAATAGAAATTTGTATCTAGAAATAGGGTGTTAACAATAAGTCTTTATGTATCATTGGCTTAGTGTTCAGGTAGTGAATGATAAGGAATTTTACACTGAATCCTAGAAAGACCTATGTTTTGTATCAGCAAATTTTTTGGTAAAATTGTCAACTTTGATAGAATGATTATATGTCTCTCTGCTAGAAGCTATAAGGTAAAACGTTGGAAAACAATGTCACAGTTGTATGTGTTGGTTGATAACTGACTATTTTGGCAAAATATGACAAGGCAGAAATGAATTCAGGAAGAAATCAGGTGATATATATAAGTAGAAAGAGTATATAAAAGTTCTATAGATTCATTACTTTTCAGTGTTAAAAATCAGATTGCAGCTTTATCTCAAAGAGTTGAAAATAAAATTTTAAAAGCCTTGATCAGCACAGGATCATTGAAACTTCTCACGAACAAGGTGATAGAGATCTGCCACGTTATGGTCTGGAGACAGGGGTATTGGAGCAAGAAAGCAATGAGATAAAGGATATTTAAAGTTATGTCTAACAAAGAATTTCAGGATTGATTATTAAAACATCTAAGTGATTAGACCAATTCAGTTCTGAGGAAAGTGTATTGCCTAAGGAACAAGGGGCTCAGGCCAAAAAAAGTCTTTAATTTAAAAATGCCTTCAAATTGACTAATTATATGTTGTTGTAAAGACCCCACCTGTATTTATAATCATCAGGCTCAGCCCTTCAAACAGAGGGAATGGGCTGTGAAAATGAAGAGGCCAGTGACTAACAAGAAGGGAGAGGCTCCTCATTACTCCTCATTAATTACGGAATTACTGGAAATTTGGGCTTTTCTCCTATGCCTCTCCTGATACTACCCAACTGGAAAGAGCAGGGGGCCTTATGCCTGTTTCATACATGGCCTCAACTGACACTATGGGGTTGCCTTGTTAGCACAGGTAATGAAGAAAATCCTGATTCTCCACTAGGTCTCCTCTGATACTCCCCCCTTGGAGAGGGTGAGAGACACCCCATTTCTGCCATGTGGGGGTTGAAGTCTAGCTCCTCCACGTTGTCTCCAATGACACTGTTGAAAGAGGTTCCTGGTAACTTCCTGGTGGGGGCAGAAATCCCAATTCCCTACATACCCTTCTCTGATTTCACCCTGGAAGGGCATGGGGTATTTGGATCACCTCATTGCAATCTGACAAGTGTGGAAGTCCAGATGACTCACCGGAACTTTGCTATAGTGGGTATGGATGGGGCTACACATTTTTTTTTTCTGGGGTATATGACTGGAATAGAGCAGTATTAACTAAATATTTTCTATATCATTATCCTCTCCTTTCCTGACCATCTGGCTAAAAAGAGTAGGATCTTGTTAGGATTTATATTGTCTGTACCCATTGGCATTTCTGGGTTACCACCTTCTCCTACATACTCTGGGTTATAGGAAAACCTAGAGAACTCACCACCATCACATCATTCCTTGTGTCCTGAAGTCCCTGGTTGGTCTGCCTTCTACTCTACCCTTTTCAGAATCTTCTTAAAAATAAAGTTTTATGTATAGTACACAGGGGTTTTAGTTGTACTTAATGGAAGGAATAGAGAAAAGTATGTCTATTCCATCTTCCCGGAAGCAGAAGTTGTGAATATGATATCTAAAGTATTATCATATATAGTATTATTTGTATGAGAGTGTTTGAGCTCACAAAAAAAATGTAATACAAGTAAATCATTTTAGAGTTGAGACACCTGAAGCTCAGAAATGTCAAGTGGACTGGTCAAAAATTTTCAGGAGCTATTGCTTTTATTGTGCTCTACATTGCTTCAAGCCTAATGTAGCATTTTCTACCCCATAAAGATTTCCTATATTCTTGATGCATAGAAAATAGTGAAATTATAATGTTTTCTACCATGATATGAATTTGACAATCTCTCCTTGTAATTATGTCAAATAGATATGCTATTGGTTATATTCTAATTTAAAATATTGAACCTTCCAGGTGAATTTTTCATTATCATTTTGTAGTGACCATCATAATCCCTATAATGATTTTTGATTGAAAGTTTTTTGTGTGTGTGTCAAAACACCAACATTAACGTTATCCTCTCACTTTTAAAATTCAATCTTTCTTCTGTGTTCTTGTAAGAGGAACACAGCTGGATCTGTAAAAATAAAGAAATTAATTAATTAATTAATGCAAACTTACAATCTCCTATTAACTAGTACTTTGCCATCAATATGCAAGCATTTGGAATTGTTGCTACCATCCATTTTTCATGTGTCCTTTTAACCCTGCTTTTTCTTACTCAGTTGTCCTCCTTCTGACCTTCCTCAGAACTGATTACTCTTAGCCTGTAACTGATTACTCTTAGCCTGTCTCACCTTTTGTCTACTCTTGCTTCAGATATTTGAGGTTATATTTCTATTCTTCACTGACTACAGTTAAATTGCTATTATTTGGGGCACCTGGGTGGCTCAGTCGTTAAGCGTCTGCCTTCGGCTCGGGTCGTGATCCCGGGGTCCTGGGATCGAGCCCTGCATTGGGCTCCCTGCTCAGCGGGAAGCCTGCTTTTCCCTCTCCCACTCCACCTGCTTGTGTTCCCTCTCTTGCTGTGTCTCTCTCTGTCAAATAAGTAAATAAAATCTTAAAAAAAAATAAATTGCTATTATTTGAATTTGACATTAGAAAGTTAATTTTACCTTTATTCTCCTTGAAAAAATAACAGGGAGCATAGACTCCTTTAACTCTGACAGCCAGCCCTTGTGGTACATGCTGCTTTATCAGCATTATAATTCCGCCTCATTGTATGTTGGTCGAATTGGTCAAGATTGTTATTTCTGTCATACAATGTCAATTTGTTTGGTCTTCAATATTTCCTTTCAAACTTTTCACTTAGGGTCAACCTTTTTCTTCTCAAATTCTTTATTACTATTTTCCAGGTTTCTTCTATTGGAAGTAAATTCCCTTGGTCTTTTTGTAAAGTGTCTTTTAATTTCATCTATTTTTGTCAAGTCATGATTTCATTTGCACATAATCATACAATTGTTTTCTACTCTAAGCAATTTGAAGATGCTTGAGTATGTTTGCACCATATGGAAATTTAATATAAGCATACTGAATACTATGTGCTGTATCCCACTATTTCACTGTATTTATATACATGTGTTTTTAAACATGTTCCAATTTGAATGGAGTTCACTCCACAGCTACGTTATTTCTCCAATTTAAGTTATGTTCAATTGTCTCAAATGGACACAGTTATTATTTTGCTACTTGGTAAGTGACTTCACATTGAATCAAAGAACAGTAGAGATATTTTCAGTCCTCCATCTCCTTGCTCTAACTCATCCCAGGTCAACTGAGAAAGTGTTTGGTGAAAACTCACAGCATAGAGGCAAAGAAGACATGAAGACATGTGCTCTGTACTTCAGTGCAGTCAAAATTCGTAAGGTATTTTACCAAATGGTAAATGACTATTATTCTCATAGTGAAAGCAGGGCTATGGCAATTAAACTCAGTTAACAATGCAAGGTATTTGAAGATGGCGTATTAGATCAGAAGGGGATACTTAATATGCCATGATCTGTCTATACATGCAGGTGAACATGGTTGTTTTGAACTTGCTGGAGTTTATACAAGTAAGATATGACCTGGTTGTGTTCCCTTGTCTTCTGACTCTATCGTTGCCTTTGAAAAATCTACAGGTGATCTATTAAGTTTGACTGTTATAAGACAACTCACTTTGGTTTTTTAAGCCTCTCTGGGATATGTATAGAAATCAATTTAAAAATGAAAAAAAAATTGTCAGGACTTAAACTTCCGCAATATGATTACATGTTTCATCAGCTGTAAAATGTTCTCAGTTTATCTCCCCCAATTCTACCTATTCTATCCTTCTGGGACTCTTCGAAATTCTCATTTTGCCTCCAAGTCTCCTAAATTTTCTTTCACTTTTTCTATCCCTTGATCTTTCCTTTTGAGCAAAGTTTATAAGAAATACAATCTTGATGTTATTGTCTTCCATAGCCTATACCCCTGGGATATCAGTTATGAAGGAAAAAAAAGACAACATTTAAGGAGAACCTATTTCTGCTCTCTGGAGATAAGTCAGTCTTGATTTTAATATACAATCACCGACACTAACTTCCTTTCAAATTTAGAGTGATCCATGATTCTCTTCAATGTTGCTGCACTTTGTAACTTTCAAGAGAAAATAGTGTGCTTTTCCCTGAAAACAGTAACTCGTCTCTCTATGGTGTCCCTTTGTTTCCAAGGTCAAAATTGTATACTACACAATTAAATGAAAGAGTCGATATCAAAATACTAGCATACAGCCCTAATGGTTTTAATTTTATTGAAACATTTCTGCAAGTTAAAATTAAGGTTTATAATTTGGTGTCATATTTCCTCCAAATTTACTTTCCCATATTTGAATGGAACTCAAAAATATCTCTAAATCTTTATTTCATGATTAAGAATATAATGATTTAGGGGCGCCTGGGTGGCTCAGTTGGTTAAGCGACTGCCTTCGGCTCAGGTCATGATCCTGGAGTCCCTGGATCGAGTCCCGCATCGGGCTCCCTGCTCGGCAGGGAGTCTGCTTCTCCCTCTCCCACTCCCCGTTTGTGTTCCCTCTCTCGCTGTGTCTTTCTCTGTCAAATAAATAAATAAAATCTTTAAAAAAAAAA
>NC_138370.1:8095700-8103917 GCF_054177405.1 Leptonychotes weddellii
TTCAATTAAAATAGAACAAACGATATAAAGAATGGGATGCTTAAGGAAAGAAATGTGCCTCTTGAGTCCTCATCAGAAACACCTTTATCAGGGGAACAAGAAAAAAAAAATCTCATTTTTCTCCCATCATGTGCATAATGCTGGGGATACTAACTTTCAGTTTTCCATATGTGTCCATACGACCCTCAAATTCTTGAATACCACAGAATGCCGTTCTAATGGAAGAACAATGAAAAGGAGGTCAAAGAAAATAAAGTTTATGTAACCCTAGGAAATTTCCCCACATTTTAACCTTCATCTGTGCCCCTCCATTCTTTTGCCACACCTCTCTGTTCGCCCTATGCAAGGTCATCCCAGGACTTTGAGGGTTTTATTCTCTGCTTCTCTATGCTTTTTCTTCCACCCAAGCTGCAGTGTCTACAATTTTCCTGAGTAGGTATTGTGAAACATGTATAATATGTTGATTTTTCTTTAAAAAAAAAGTATCTAAATATAAGAAGCTATTTCTGCAGAAATTAAATAGCTTTTGCTTTCTGTTCCATGGTCAACTCAAAGTAAAGATAAAGTGTTCCATTAAATCTCTTTTTAATCGTGTAAGTGCCCTGATGAAATTGTTTCACTATACAAAACCATTACGTTAGACACAAATTAAAGCATACACAAGACATTACAATGGTATTTAAAGTGAAATATTTATGAAGTGATTTAAATACTAATGACACAGCATTCCTACAGGAGTCACAAAATTAAAGGATAAGAGCATTCCACACCAGCACTGCAGTCCGTGAGTCTGTTGCATGTTGCATATATTGTTTCTCATTATTCAATTCTTAGAAATGTAGCCAGGAGATAGAAGAGAAAGAGAACATGTGGGAGTGAAGAATTGTATTTGAAGGACATCCTTTCTGTTTACCCTTGGATATTAGTACCAATCCAGCAGCACATGGTCTGTCCAGAATCCACTGATGTAGTAATTGCAAATATCTCGGACACAATCTTGCCCTTTGTATTGGAGAGAATGTTTACTGCTTCAGATAACAATAAACAAACTTCAGCATAATCCTGCCATCATGAATCCAACCTATTTGCAACCCTCTGCCTGCCTTTCTCAGCATGATGGTGATCCATTTCATTATGGTTGTAACATGGCTAAGGAGGAAGGAGTAGGGTGGGTTTTAATTAAAAAACTGACCATATCTGGGCGCCTGGGTGGCTCAGTTGGTTAAGCGACTGCCTTTGGCTCAGGTCATGATCTCAGGGTCCTGGGATCGAGCCCCGCATCGGGCTCCCTGCTCGGCAGGAAGCCTGCTTCTCCCTCTCCCACTCCCCCTGCTTGTGTTCCCTCTCTCACTGTCTCTCTCTCTGTCAAATAAATAAATAAAATCTTTAAAAAAAAAAAAAAAACTGACCATACCTGTCATATATCTAAAGCATTTTTTCTAAAAGTAAGTAAAATAATTCTAAAGAAGAAACCAGAAATTCATAAAATCGTATTAATGCATTTTAAATATTTGGGCCAGTGTTGAGTCTCTTAAGTCATTTCTGTGAATTAAAAATTTATTGTATCTTTATTTACCCATAACTCTAAATTTTGTAAGCTGCTTATTTCTTAAAACTTTTAACGTTTGAACAGGAATATGAAGATAAGATAGAGGGATTAACACAAACTTTTAGCCATCAAAAATAATATTGGATCAAATTTACGAGTCCAGATTAAAATAAAAATAATACAACCAATGATTGTTTTGCATTGATGAGCAACTCTACCACACTAGCTCTTTAAATATCAGTGTATGAAAAAATATTATATATCAATGCATGAGAATATGTAATATGTAATATATGTAATATACTATATAGAATAGTACATACTATAAAGATATAGATATAGATAGGTGTATATATATATATATATCTCCCATAATGTTTTGAATATTGATATAAGGATATATAGAGAGAATATGTAATATATGTATATATATATATATATCCCATGTTTTAAATATTGTGATAAGGAAGAGGAAACAGATTTCAAGCCTAAATTTCACAAGTAGATATAATTTAATGTTTAAGTTTGAAGGAACTATATTTCACTAAGTAATATACTCCTTGATGATTTCAAATAAATGATGTGTATTGTGACTACAAAAAAAAGCAAAGAAAAGCTATCACAATAATTAAAAGAGTAAGGAAGAAGGTATACCTCTCATAAATGTTATTACACATATTAACTCAAAAGAAAATGAAAATAAAAAATAATGATGTAATATTTTGATGTGATTCTTAGTTTATTTTAGCTTTCATTCAAATGAAATATTTTCTTGGCTAAAAAAAACAAAGCTCTTTTCTAAGCAGTATAATTAAATTTGTAAGATAGTTTCAATAATGATCCCTTAAAATATCAACATCCCACATTTCAGAGTTCCCATGATTTAGAGATTGCTTATGTAAATGTAACTATGCAAATTGACTTAGGTGCCACCTCCATATTAAAAATAGTAGGTATGGTATGATAGGTTACAATATTTTCTGGATAACAAAATTGTTGTATGAAATAACTGACTATAAAAATGGTTTAATAGTCACATTACATAAACAGAAGATACCATTAAATATTTTTCACATTATTTAAATCAGGTCAGAGTATAAATAAAATGAAACTATCTAGAATAAGGTTCTGTTGGGACACCTCATGAATGGACCCCAACCTAAGGCTACATGTGGAAAAAAATCAGATGCTCATGAAGAATTATTTAAATGATTAGCATTAAGAGCATTTCTCAAGAATACTCAAATTATCTAACTTCAGTGATCATTGACAGAACTTAAAAAAAATAACTTGATTAATGCTTGAAATGCGTGAATTATATCCTAGAGGAGTATTACAAAAAAAGACCTCAAACCGAAGCAAGAGACCTGATGTCCATTTCAAATTCTGACACTAAGTGTTTTGGTCATTTTGGTCCAAGTACTGACCTTTTTTGGGTCCGCAATTTTTTATTTCTCTGATAGTAAAATGAGAGGGTTGAACTAATATCTAAAACACAATATAGACAACTATTCCAAGAGACTGGGACAGAGCATGAATGATAACTTAAACATAGTTATGTTATACATTTTTATGCATTTTTATGTTATACATTTTTATGAGTTATATATACTTATTTGGTATTGAACTAAAGCTTGTAATTTTTTTATTCTATATTTCTTCTAATTTGGGGGGGTTTAATATAAGTTCCTGGTTAAGATATAGTTAGTATGTAGTTAATAAAAGAATAAGAATATTTTGAATAGTTATCCCTCAACCCTGAAAAGAATAGAAAAAATGGGGTTGGCATATATCCCTCTCAAAGTTTATGTCTAAGAAAACAGAATGTTCTGATGAGGCGAAATAAGTTTATTGAAGTCACAATATAGTGTGTTTTATTTGACCTTTATATCATTACCCTAAGCCTATATACCTATTAGTCTATACCTTATAATTTGTTGAAATTATATGTATAGGTTTCAAAATACCATATATTTTGACACTCAAATTAAACCTTAATGAAGTTAGTAATTGTTTTCCTCATTTCATTTTAGAGGAAAACCAATATTAGTTTTAAAATAAGGCATGTTGGGCGCCTGGGTGGCTCAGATGGTTAAGCGTCTGCCTTCGGCTCAGGTCATGATCTCAGGGTCCTGGGATCGAGTCCCGCATCGGGCTCCCTGCTCCTTGGGAGCCTGCTTCTCCCTCTGCCTCTCTCTCTCTCTGTCTCTCATGAATAAATAAATAAAATTTAAAAAAAAAAGAAAATAAATAAAATAAGGCATGTAAATGTCTTATCCAGTGTTAAGTTGAATCCTCCTTCTACGGTATTTCTAATTAGGAAGTGATAGTATCTGTGTAATTTGTGATTAAAACCAATCATTAGGTAAAAGCCATAATCCTGAGGCAGAGAGTAGAGACCAAAGAAGCTGGAAATTGTTCTCTATTTTACCTGCAACACTATAAATGATGAACGACCAAATTTTTTTGAGAGTTTATTCAAGGGAGAGGACTATTCACTTTATATTAATAATCTAATTATTGTAACAGACTCTTAGATACAGGCATTATTATTTTCTTCATTTTACAGATGAGACATCTAAGATTCAGGTTACCATGTAGACACATATCAGAAGTTTTACTTTGTTTTCTTTTCTTTTGATATTTTATTTATTTATTTGAGAGGGACAGAGAGAGAGAGAGAGAATGCATGTGCAGGAGCAGGGGCAGGGGCGGGGGCTCCTGGAGGAGCAGACTCCCCACTGAGGAAGGAGCCTGCCAGGGTTTCCATCCCAGGACCCCAGGATCATGACCTTAACCGATTAAGCCACCCAGGTGCCCTGGAGTTTTTACCTTTTCAAAAGAGCTAATTGATTACTGGTATTCTACATTTTGATTTGGGGAATTGCAATTTATAATTTGAAAGACCACAAAAGTGCATTTCTCAGGAGCTATCTATTGAGCAGTCATTCACATAGAGCTGATACTTGGAGACATATTACTGGCAAATAATTCAGAGGGAAATAAATGATAGAAATGAAGATATAAATACAGATATAAGTATACATATGGATATAGATATACTGAGAGAGTGAGGGGGAGGGATAGGAAGGGATAGGGAGGGGAAGGAGAGAGAAAAAGAGGAAGTAACTGGAAGATCAGAGGAAGGAAGAAGGTTAAGGGGAGAGGATAGGAAGGGAGAAAAAGACAGGAAAGGAGTGGAGAGAGGAGAGAAAACATGCAGGGAGGGGAGGGAAGGAAGGCAGAGAACCCAAGTAAGAAGTGTGTAACATTCACATGAGGGGCGTGGGGAGTCACACAGTGAAAAACACATAGACAGGGTAGATTTGGAACCAGAAAATCTCAGTATCATGGAAGCCAAGTGAGGAGAACTATTCCTAAAAGGAGCTATTTAGACTTGTTAATGTTGTGTTTATTTCCAAATATGATGTTAGTCTTGGGCATTTCCTTCCAATTCTAATTCTCTTGCACATTTTCAGCATTAAAATTTTCCTAACATTCTGCCTTTTATTCCCCACTGCTACTCTTCTGCTGCAGAACCTTCCCAGCATGACTGCAGATGGGAGGATAAATTTCCACTGTCCAAGCTTGCATATGAGGACCCTCAAAATCTGGCTCCACACTATTTTATAACCTTAGATCCTTCTACTTTTCATCATTTGGATTGATTGAATAGAGTTCTTGCATATTCTTGCATATTTCTAAAAGGACAATCTTGCATATTTCTAAAAGCCTAGCAAGCTTTGAAAATTCCAAGAATTATTCTTATTTTTAAAAGAATATTCTTAGTTTCAAGAACTTTTTATTTTAAAAATTATGTTTCTTTTAATGAGGAAATGTTATCTCAGGACTTTAGTGTGTCATATTTTAGATAAATTGGCAGTTTCCATTTGTCCAGATAAAGGAAAGATAAAAATATATCTCTTAAAATTTTAGATTTGCAGCAAAATCGCTCAAAGATTTATGATATGCTCAATGAATGATGAACTTTGTTTTTTTGCCTCTCATTCTTGATATTTCAATACTACTAGGAAACAGAATTCTATGTTTCCATTTCTTGTGCTTTAAATTCTTATGCACATGATCTTATTTGATCACAGATTGTTGACAAAATAACGGAAATCTATAGCTCTTCATACTTTGCCTACAAAAATGCTCTTTGAACAGCTGCAGAATACCAATAATTATCTTAGTCCAGTGCAGCAAAGTCAGGCAGCTAGCATTTAACTCCTCTGCTAAAAAATAGCCCACATAATGAAATGTAAAATAGAGATACTCTCTCGGACCCAAGAGCAGCTCATCCTTTTACTCTGGATAGAAAGGAAGAGAAAAGTGCAAACAGCTGAGGGCTTGCAACAGCTGTGGAACAACTCTGGTTCTCCCTCCAACCACAAATTTTCATTTAAATATAGCTGCATGAAATGACAACTGAGTATATGGACAAAAGATTTCAAATAACCCAAATGAAGCCCAAGTGAAATCTATCTATTACCAGGTGTTATAATGAAAATGTTTCTGTAAAATTCCTTAAATAAATAATGTGATAAATAATACTTATTTTTTTTTTAAAAAATGCTCCTTTCCTATAAACATGTTGATGTCAAGTAAAATATTGTAGATCGAAGTTCCACTCTTCAGAATATTTCTTTTCCACACGAAAAATAAGCTGATAAAATATCAGTACAAATTATATTTTCCCGAAGAAACATAAGCAATTGTAGGGAATCAGGTGTTCATTGGCTTCAGAACGCACAGACAAAATTCTCTTAAGGAAACGACACATTGATGTAAAGTCCAGGAAAGAATGCAAACAAGGGGTACAGGGAGTGAAAATATAATACCTCCTTTTTAGTGGTTGATGGTAAAAATTGCATAGCATTATTTAACAAACCCTTGAGTTTTTTACATCTGTGCAACACATTACCCTGAGCCTGGGCATAAACATAAATCCTTAGAGGATTTAAAATCTTGTTGAAGCCAGATTTTTTATTTAAGAATACATGCATCTACATTTAAGAATAGGAGTTATGGCATTTGAGAATCACCTAGCATATAACAGAAATCATACATTAAAATTATATATACAAATAACGGACTAGTCAAAACAGATTTCTTAAAGGAGGTGAATCTTGAACCTAATTATGAACATGGGTTTGTGAAAAGTAAAAGAAATAGTCATTCACAAAACGGTAAAAACATGAGAAAGATAGATAGGTACAAGGGAGATCTTTAAAGTTGTTTTGAGTGGAGGTGACCTTATTTGCTATTTTTGATCTCTTTCTCACTAGGTTCCAGTCACCTTTGCTTCTTGCTTCTTGGTGCTCCTGGGAAGCAGGACTCTGGCAGGGGTCTTAACATACTCAGGCTTCTGGGGAGTTATCTTGGCAGCTGCTGGTACCTCTAACAAGGTAAATAAAGCTGGTTCTAGCAGTGCAGAAGTACCTAGAGCCCCTACCACCACCTACAGTTGCTCACAGCAACCCTAAGATTATCCACATTTAGAATCAGGAACCCAAAACACAGAAAGGTTAAGCAACTTCCCCTAACACTGTGTGGCTAGGCTTCAAATCTTTGCAGTCAACTGCCAAAACCCACACTCAGCCCTGATCTGCCGCACTTCCTAGATGCATGTCATAGGAGGTTTCTTTTATTGTCACATCTCAGGTAGTTACAGACATCTGGAATATTAGATGTTATCTTGGGAAAGGAGGGGGGGATGAGTGCTGGGATTGTCTCTAATACACTTCATTGCAACCTTTTACTATCTATCAGAAGATAGTTGTTAGTGACCTTTAGACCTCAGAATAAAATACTACCTGAATTTAAGCCCAACACAATGTTAAAAGCTTTATTTAAGACTGTGAGGTCACTTGGGGTGCCTGGGTGGTTCAGTTGGTTAAGCATCTAACTCTTGATTTTCGCTCAGGTCATGATCTCAGAATTGTGAGATCCAGCCCAGCCTCAGGCTCCGCACTAGGCATGGAACCTGCTTAAGATTCTTCTCTCACCTTCTCCCACTGCCCCTCTCCCACCTCTCTTAAAAGCTACAACAACAAAACTGTCAGGTCACAAAGGTATTATTTGTCAAATTATTACAATAGTGTTCCAGTCCAAAGAGGATCTAATTTACTTCCAATGAGAAGCTAAGGCCACTTTTGAAAAGACGGTGTTGCTTTTTTAACGCTTTCATAAATCATTTTATTAGTAAGGGCAAGGATGATACACAAATCAAAACAAAATTGCAGCTTAGAGATTAAATGTAGAAATGTGTCACAGTTGTAAGAATAAAGATCATCTTCATCACTGATGAAAAATGTCACAGTATCTATAATCCTACATTTAAAAACTAAGAGAAGTGGAATTAAGTGACGTTGATTTAAATATAATAAATAATAGCAACTCAGACTGACACTGCCCACCCATAATACTTTTATACTTTTCTAATATTGTTGATACTTTCTTGTATGTACTGTTTTTGAACAAGGGTCATGTTTTGTCTCAAATTTATGTGGCACTGACAATGAGATTTATTGACCACACTTCATCTTATGTCTATATTCATAAAAGGTACAAATGACTTAATCAAGTTTATCTCTACATATTCTATTTTGATCTTTACATGACAGCATGCTTTCACATTGCATAAATATGCATACTTTTTTTTTTTT